>NC_044980.1:42622346-42738512 GCF_008728515.1 Papio anubis | reverse complement strand
AGATGGTATCTCATTGTGGTTTTGATTTGCCTTTCTCTGATGGCGAGTGATGATGAGCATTTTTTCATGTGTCTGTTGGCTGTATGAATGTCTTCTTTTGAGAAGTGTCTGTTCATATCCTTTGCCCACTTTTTGATGGGGTTGTTTGTTTTTTTCTTGTAAATTTGTTTGAGTTCTTTGTAGGTTCTGGATATTAGCCCTTTGTCAGATGAGTAGATTGCAAAAATTTTCTCCCATTCTGTAGGTTGCCTGTTCACTCTGATGGTAGTTTCTTTTGCTGTGCAGAAGCTCTTTAGTTTAATGAGATCCCATTTGTCAATTTTGGCTTTTGCTGCTGTTGCTTTTGGTGTTTTAGACATGAAGTCTTTGCCCATGCCTATGTCCTAAATGGTACTACCTAGGTTTTCCTCTAGGGTTTTTATGGTATTAGGTCTAACATTTAAGTCTCTAATCCATCTTGAATTAATTTTCATATAAGGAGTAAGGAAAGGATCCAGTTTCAGCTTTCTACTTATGGCTAGCCAATTTTCCCAGCACCATTTATTAAATAGGGAATCCTTTCCCCATTTCTTGTTTCTCTCAGGTTTGTCAAAGATCAGATGGCTGTAGATGTGTGGTATTATTTCTGAGGACTCTGTTCTGTTCCATTGGTCTATATCTCTGTTTTGGTACCAGTACCATGCTGTTTTGGTTACTGTAGCCTCGTAGTATAGTTTGAAGTCAGGTAGCGTGATGCCTCCAGCTTTGTTCTCTTGACTTACGATTGTCTTGGAGATGCGGGCTCTTTTTTGGTTCCATATGAACTTTAAAGCAGTTTTTTCCAATTCTGTGAAGAAACTCATTGGTAGCTTGATGGGGATGGCATTGAATCTATAAATAATCTTGGACAGTATGGCCATTTTCACGATATTGATTCTTCCTATCCATGAGCATGGTACGTTCTTCCATTTGTTTGTGTCCTCTTTTATTTCACTGAGCAGTGGTTTGTAGTTCTCCTTGAAAAGGTCCTTTACATCCCTTGTAAGTTGAATTCCTAGGTATTTTATTCTCTTTGAAGCAATTGTGAATGGAAGTTCATTCCTGATTTGGCTCTCTGTTTGTCTGTTACTGGTGTATAAGAATGCTTGTGATTTTTGCACATTAATTTTGTATCCTGAGCCATTGCTGAAGTTGCTTATCAGCTTAAGGAGATTTTGGGCTGAGACAATGGGATTTTCTAAATATACAAATCATGTCATCTGCAAAGAGGGACAATTTGACTTCTTCTTTTCCTAACTGAATACCCTTGATTTCTTTCTCTTGCCTGATTGCCCTAGCCAGAACTTCCAACACTATGTTGAATAGGAGTGGTGAGAGAGGGCATCCCTGTCTTGTGCCAGTTTTCAAAGGGAATTTTTCTAGTTTTTGCCCATTCAGTATGATATTGGCTGTGGGTTTGTCATAAATAGCTCTTATTATTTTGAGGTACATTCCATCAATACCGAATTTATTGAGACTCTTTAGCATGAAGGGCTGTTGAATTTTGTCAAAAGCCTTTTCTGCATCTATTGAGATAATCATGTGGTTCTTGTCTTTGGTTCTGTTTATATGCTGGATTATGTTTATTGATTTGCGAATGTTGAACCAGCCTTGCATCCCAGGGATGAAGCCCACTTGATCGTGGTGGATAAGCTTTTTGATATGCTGCTGAACCCGGTTTGCCAGTATTTTATTGAGGATTTTTGCATCGATGTTCATCAGGGATATTGGTCTAAAATTCTCTCTTTTTGTTGTGTCTCTGCCAGGCTTTGGTATCAGGATGATGTTGGCCTCATAAAATGAGTTAGGGAGGATTCCCTCTTTTTCTATTGACTGGAATAGTTTCAGAAGGAATGGTACCAGCTCCTCCTTGTACCTCTGGTAGAATTCGGCTGTGAATCTGTCTGGTCCTGGACTTTTTTTGGTTGGTAGGCTATTAATTATTGCCTCAATTTCAGAGCCTGCTATTGGTCTATTCAGGGATTCAACTTCTTCCTGGTTTAGTCTTGGAAGAGTGTAAGTGTCCAGGAAATTATCCATTTCTTCTAGATTTTCTAGTTTATTTGTGTAGAGGTGTTTATCGTATTCTCTGATGGTAGTTTGTATTTCTGTGGGGTCGGTGGTGATATCCCCTTTATCATTTTTTATTGCATCTATTTGATTCTTCTCTCTTTTCTTCTTTATTAGTCTGGCTAGTGGTCTGTCAATTTTGTTGATCTTTTCAAAAAACCAACTCCTGGATTCATTGATTTTTTGGAGGGTTTTTTGTGTCTCTATCTTCTTCAGTTCTGCTCTGATCTTAGTTATTTCTTGCCTTCTGCTAGCTTTTGAATGTGTTTGCTCTTGCTTCTCTAGTTCTTTTAATTGTGATGTTAGAGTGTCAATTTTAGATCTTTCCTGCTTTCTCTTGTGGGCATTTAGTGCTATAAATTTCCCTCTACACACTGCTTTAAATGTGTCCCAGAGATTCTGGTATGTTGTATCTTTGTTCCCATTGGTTTCAAAGAACATCTTTATTTCTGCCTTCATTTCGTTATGTACCCAGTAGTCATTCAGGAGCAGGTTGTTCAGTTTCCATGTAGTTGAGCGGTTTTGATTGAGTTTCTTAGTCCTGAGTTCTACTTTGATTGCACTGTGGTCTCAGAGACAGTTTGTTATAATTTCTGTTCTTGTACATTTGCTGAGGAGTGCTTTACTTCCAATTATGTGGTCAATTTTGGAATAAGTGCAATGTGGTACTGAGAAGAATGTATATTCTGTTGATTTGGGGTGGAGAGTTCTGTAGATGTCTATTAGGTCCACTTGGTGCAGAGTTGTGTTCAATCCCTGGATATTCTTGCTAACTTTCTGTCTTGTTGATCTGTCTAATGTTGACAGTGGGGTGTTAAAGTCTCCCATTATTATTGTATGAGAGTCTAAGTCTGTTTTTAAGTGTCTAAGGACTTACTTTATGAATCTGGGTGCTCCTGTATTGGGTGCGTATATATTTAGGATAGTTAGCTCTTTCTGATGAATTGATCCCTTTACCATTATGTAATGGCCTTCTTTTTCTCTTTTGATCTTTGTTGGTTTAAAGTCTGTTTTATCAGAGACTAGGATTGTAACCCCTGCTTTTTTTGTTTTCCATTTGCTTGGTAGATCTTCCTGCATCCCTTTATTTTGAGCCTATGTGTGTCTCTGCATATGAGATGGGTCTCCTGAGTACAGCAAACTGATGGGTCTTGACTCTATCCAATTTGCCAGTCTGCGTCTTTTAATTGGACCATTTAGTCCATTTACATTTAAGGTTAATATTGTTATGTGTGAACTTGATCCTGTTATTATGATATTAGCCAGTTATTTTGCTCACTAGTTGATGCAGTTTCTTCCTAGCATCGTTGGAGTTTACATTTTGACATGGTTTTGCAATGGCTGGTACCTGTTGTTCCTTTCCATGTTTAGTGCTTCCTTCAGGGTCTCTTGTAGGGCAGGCCTGGTGGTGACAAAATCTCTAAGCATTTGCTTGCCTGTAAAGGATTTTATTTCTCCTTCACTGATGAAACTTAGGTTGTCTGGATATGAAATTCTGGATTGAAAACTCTTTTCTTTAAAAATGTTGAATATTGGCCCCCACTCTCTTCTGGCTTGGAGAGTTTCTGCCGAGAGATCTGCTGTTAGTCTGATGGGCTTCCCTTTGTGGGTAACCCGACCTTTCTCTCTGGCTGCCCTTAAATTTTTTTCCTTCATTTCAACTTTGGTGAATCTGACAATTATGTGTCTTGGAGTTGCTCTTCTCGAGGAGTATCTTTGTGGCATTCTCTGTATTTCGTGAATTTGAATGTTGGCCTGCCTTACTAGGTTGGGGAAGTTCTCCTGGATGATATCCTGTAGAGCATTTTCCAACTTGGTTTCATTTTCCCCTTCACTTTCAGGCACACCAATCAGATGTAGATTTGGTCTTTTCACATAATCCCATACTTCTTGGAGGCTTTGTTCATTTCTTTCCTCTTTTTTCTTTAGACTTCTCTTCTCATTTCATTTCATTCATTTGATCTTCAATCGCTGATACTCTTTCTTCCAGTTAATCAAGTTGATTACTGAAGCTTGTGCATTTTTCACATAGTTCTTGTGTTATGGTTTTCATCTCTATCAGTTCTTTTAAGGTCTTCTCAGCATTGATTATTCTAGTTATCCATTCATCCATTCTTTTTTCAAGGTTTTTCGTTTCTTTTCACTGGTTACATAGTTCCTCTTTTAGCTCTGAGAAGTTTGATAGACTGAAGCCTTCTTCCCTCAACTCATCAAAGTCATTCTCTCTCCAGCTTTGTTCCATTGCTAGTGATGAGCTGCGTTCCTTTGGAGGGGGAGATGTGCTCTGATTTTTTTAATTTCCAGCTTTTCTGCACTGCTTTTTCCCCATCTTTGTGGTTTTATCTGCCTTTGGTCTTTGATGCTGGTGACCTACTGATGGGGTTTTGGTGTGGGTGTCCTTTGTCTTTGTAAGTTTTCCTTCTAACAGTCAGGACCCTCAGCTGTAGTTCTGTTGGAGTTTTCTTGAGGTCCACTCCCGATGCTGTTTGCCCGGTATCAGCAGCAGAGGCTGCAGAAGATAGAATATTGCTGAACAGCAAGTATTGCTGTCTGATTCTTGCTCTGGAAGCTTCATCTCAGGGGTGTACCCCGCCGTGTGAGGTGTGAGGTGTCGGGCTGCACCTGGTGGGAGATGTCTCCCAGTTAGGCTACTCAAGGGTCAGGGACCCACTTGAGCAGGCAGTCTGTCCATTCTCACATGTCAACCTCCATGCTGGGAGATCCACTGCTCTCTTCAAAGCTATCAGACAGGGGCATTGACCTCTGCCTAGGTTTCTGCTACTTTTTGTTTAGCTATGCCCTGTCCCCAGAGGAGGAGTCTACAGAGGCAGGCTGGCCTCCTTGAGCTGCAGTGGGCGCCACCCAGTTCGAGCTTTCCAGCAACTTTGTTTACCTACTTAAGCCTCAGCAATGGTGGGTGCCCCTCCCCCAGCCTCGCTGCTGCCTTGCAGTTAGATCTCAGACTGCTGTGCTAGCAATGAGGGAGGCTCCGTGGGCGTGGGACCCTCTGGGCCAGGTGTGGGATATAATCTCCTGGTGTGCCTTTTGCTAAGACCCTAGGTAAAGCACAGTATTAGGATGGGAGTTACCTAATTTCCCAGGTTTTGTGTGTCTCAGTTTCCCTTGGCTAGGAAAAGGGATTGCCTTGCCCCTTGTGCTTCCCAGATGAGGCAATGCCTCGCCCTCCTTCAGCTCTCACTGGTCAGGCTGCACCAGCTGACCAGCACCAATTGTCTGGCACTCCCCAGTTAGATGAACCCGGTACCTCAGTTGAAAATGCAGCAATCAACTGGCTTCTGTGTCACTCACGCTGGGAGCTGGGGGCTGGAGTTGTTCTTATTCTGCCATCTGGGCATGACCTCCGACTTATATTTTTCTTAAAAACCTTCAATTATAAAAGAAAGACAAATATAAATTCATTTTAATTATGCTTTCTCCAACAACATGTTTTTATCCAGCACAAATTGTGCCCAAATTCCTTCCCTTAAAGAAAAGAACCAACACTCCTTAGGCATTAATTAATAATATCCTTAATAATTAATAATCAATTAACTATTACTTAAGAATAAGTATTAATCAATTATTAATAACTAATTAATTATATGCTTATTAATAAGCTTAATAAGCTAACTCTCAGGAGTTCTTCCCAAAAAATGTTTTCTCCCCAAAGAGAACAGCAAAACTCCAGTTTGAGGTTCTTTTCAGGTATGCTGACATACCTAAGAGACTTAGCCAACATAGAAAAAGATGCACACGACATCATTGAACCTATTTGGCATGATGCAAGTCATTATGACATGGTAACCCTTGTCATATGATTGCTTTTCAGATAGTATGGGCTTTCTGTATCATTAGACACCATTTCTTAATTAGTAAGTTTATTATTTGATAGAATTATCTCAGTGCATTATAATTCTTTTAACATTTAACTGATTGTCACCAAAACTGTTCTACTATTTACTTGGGCCTTCTTTATTTTGGGTTACAAAAGCTTCTCATCTAATTCCATAAGTAATCTAATTACATAATCTAACCATAAATAACTCCTAATATTATCCAAAGTTGTCATATCTGTTCACGTCCATGTGAATGAAATTCCTATGTATAACCATCAATATTCAAACATCTAATATCTTTTCTTTTATTATTATTACACTTTAAGTTCTAGGGTACATGTGCACAACCTGCAGGTTTGTTACATATGTATACATGTGCCATGTTGGTATGCTGCACATTAACTCGTCATTTACATTAAGTATATCTCCTAATGCTATCCCTACCCCCACCCCCTCCCCATAATAAGACCTGGTGTTTGATGTTTCCCTTCCTGCGTGCAAGTGATCTCATTGTTCAATTCCAACCTATGAGTGAGAACATGCGGTATTTGGTTTTCTGTTCTTGTGGTAGTTTGCTAAGAATGATGGTTTCCAGCTGCATCCATGTCCCTACACAGGACACAAACTCATCCTTTTTTATGGCTGCATAGTATTCCATGGTGTATATGTGCCACATTTTCTTAATCCAGTCTGTCACTGATGGACATTTGGGCTGATTCCAAGTCTTTGCTATTGTGAATAGTGCCACAATAAACATACGTGTGCATGTGTCTTTATAGCAGCATGACATACAATCCTTTGGGTATATACCCAGTAATGGGATGGCTGGGTCAAATGGTATTTCTAGTTCTAGATCCTTGAGGAATTGCCAAACTGTTTTCCACAATGGTTGAACTAGTTTACAATCCCACCAACAGTGTAAAAGTGTTCCTATTTCTCCACATCCTCTCCAGCACCTGTTGTTTCCTGACTTTTTAATGATTGCCATTCTAACTGGTGTGAGATGGTATCTCATTGTGCTTTTGATTTGCATTTCTCTGATGGCCAGTGATGATGAGCATTTTTTCATGTGTCTGTTGGCTGTATGAATGTCTTCTTTTGAGAAGTGTCTGTTCATATCCTTTGCCCACTTGTTGATGGGGTTGTTGGTTTTTTTCTTGTAAATTTGATTGAGTTCTTTATATGTTCTGGATATTAGCCCTTTGTCAGATGAGTAGATTGTAAAAATTTTCTCCCATTCTGTAGGTTGCCTGTTCACTCTGATGGTAGTTTCTTTTGCTGTGCAGAAGTTCTTTAGTTTAATTAGATCCCATTTGTCAATTTTGGCTTTTGTTGCCGTTGCTTTTGGTGTTTTAGAAATGAAGTCCTTGCCCATGCCTATGTCCTGAATGGTATTCCCTAGGTTTTCTTCTAGGGTTTTTATGGTTTTAGGTCTGACATTTAAGTCTCTAATCCATCTTGAATTAATTTTCGTATAAGGAGTAAGGAAAGGATCCAGTTTCAGCTTCCTACTTATGGCTAGCCAATTTTCCCAGCACCATTTATTAAATAGGGAATCCTTTCCCCATTTTATATGAGGCCTACAGTCTATAATATACAGAGAAATGTATATATATACATTTATACATTTGTGTGTATATTTATATGTTTTCTTGAGAGAGAGGGAAAACACTATTGAAGAATACTACTTCTGTTTTAATTTCTTCTTTAATCTTATCCAAATTTTTCAATTTTTCTACTGAGCATTATTACATTTGTAATAAGAAAAAATACAAGCTTTTAAGTTAAAAGAAAACTAAGAACTCAGTTGTGCTTTTTACAGAGTTAAGAATCATACAAGCAGAATGAAATATTTAAATCCTAGATAAAAAGGCATTAAAGCATTTTCAACATCTTTAACTTCATGTGCTTAGAAGGCAAGAGAGATAGAGAATGACTTGTCCAAGATCTGACTCCTGTAGGCTGACCTTTCAGATGAGATTGGCTTCCTGAAAAGCTCCATGAAAAATAGCTTGGCCAAGTGCTTAAAACAATTAAAACAATTAATGGCACGATTTGGACCCTAGCTCCCTATCAGGTTGGAAAAGGGCTGGTGCTCTCATTAATGCTGATAAGGCTAATCTAGCTGAGAGTTTGCCACTTCTCACAGTTGCAACTGCAGTTTGAACCCCAGAACCAATTACCCGTGGTAGAAAGGCTGGTGCCACCTACCACAGCTGTTAAGGAGAGCTGACATTTTAGACCTGGAGACAGGTTCTGCAATGTCATATTGCTATAGCACCCCAGCTCCTAATCCCACTCCAGGAGGGACCTGTGCTTTCCTAACCATGCAGCTCAAAAGTCTTATAGGGTTAGGATCTCTCTCCTGTAGGACATTTTATAGTGCATTTTGGGAAACAAATAAAATACAATGTAGGTGATTTATATTTACCATGCACATCATGCCAGGGGTAAAACCTGGAACACAAATGCTGCCTTATAAAAATATTTCTTCAGCTTAACCTCACCTGTTTCACAAAAACTCTAGTCTCCTTCCAATTCTTCCCAAATAGATCTGGGAGCCCAAAGACCTTGCTCGGTGGGCTGTCTACCAGTTTTCTTGTCTATACTTTGCATCAGTTCTTTTTTCCTCCCCCTGCTCCAATTCAAGGTGGTGATGTGGCCAATCACTGCCACAGCAAAAGAGTAATCTGCTGTCACTGCTCCCAAAAGGTCCAGTTGCTACTGGTCTTTCCTTTTCTCCACTGAGGTCACAGATGCCTGATGATCATTTTAACTCCCTGTCTACCAAGAGTAAGAATATTGCAACTATACTTAGGCTAGAGAAAAGGAAGAAGATCTAAAAAGTACAATGTCTTGATCGTGTGAGGTTGATGCTTCCAAACTGTAACAAATTTAATGGGGGTGAATATGAACCAAACAAAATTATATTAATTCTTATATATTCACTGTCAGAGGTAAAATGGACAAATAAGATAAACCCTTGTCCTCAAGATGTTATCTAGCAGGAAGCTATGTCATAAACATAAAAGCTTCAGAGTAAGTCTCATAAAAGAAGTACACAAAGTTGTAGGAGTTCAAAACAGAAAGAAGGTCTTTCCTGACCATGAAAATCAATGAGAGTTGAATGGAGAAGACAGTCTACAGACACGGATGGGAAAGCCCTTTCAAAGAACAACTCTTGGTCTACTTCAACTGAACCCTGGAGCACATATTGATAAATGGTAGGACTCTATCCCAGAAAAGTACATTTGGCCAGATCCTAGAATCTCTGAATGACAAATTATTCATAGGTCTGTATTACCCTCACCACTAGGTCCCATCTCCTTATCTTGATTTACATCCTGTAGCCCCTACTTATCTCCTGCCTCATTCTCACCTCTCTCTACCTCTTACCCTCTATATTCCAGCTAAACAATTTGGTTCCTTAATGTACCCTATTATCCCTGGCCACCCTGGCTAGAAAACCTTTACACATACTATCTTCCCTCCCTGTAACACTTTCTGCCCTTTTCCTCCTCTCAGGCCTCTCCACTTCTGTCCTAGATAACTCACACTTCTCAGGCCCTGCTTGGACTGGAATTTTTTCAAGGAGCTTTGTCTGATCCCTAGCTCTCAGAAAGATGCATCTTTTACATCTGTACTTTCCTCATCATCACAGTATTCTTTTGGCATCTATGTGTGTTCCATGACTCTATAAACTCACTGACAGCAATGACTGTGTATTTCTCATTCACCATTGCATCCTCACTGCCCACCACAGTGCCTGACATACTCTAAGTGCTCAATAAATACTTCTTGACTATATGAGTAAATGGATGAATAAGTGACAAAATAAGCCTTCTAACTAATCAAACTATTTTAAAAATACATAAAAGCTGGGATAAATGATGGCAGCAGATATTTTCATGCTTAATCAATATCTTTGAAAAGATAAAATGTTTTATCGATGACATTGTTTTATGACTATTTGCTATTTGCTAGAGGGAAAACTCCATGCAGTTGCTAGATTATTTAACAACCATGCATTCTTTCTTAGAATAAACTTTCTATCTCAGACTAGGTGGTAGTGACTGTAAAAGATCAAATTCTACATATGACTTCATATTTCAGAAACCTTCAATGATGTATCATGGGGAAAACCCCTCTCCTCAGAATCCTAAAAGGGATCAAAATTCTACCATCTCCCAGGTTTGACCCAATTATAATACAAAGTTAGCTTTAAATTTATGAATGTTTATATTGAGCAAAATGTGGGATAACTGTACTTATGACTTTAAGGGGGGAGTATAATCATAGAGTAAAATTGAGGCTTTTTAGAGGAATAGAGTTCAAAAACATGAGGAATTTGGAAAGTAAGAAACAAATTCTACATGCTACACAGAGAAACCCAGAAGTATCCTGATACCTTTAAAACTGGAGAACAGGATGCAACACAGAAAGCAAAGAAAAAAATCATTCAGAACAACTTTTACAAGAAGAAAAATGTACTGCTATTCAAACTATCAGAGAACAGCTTGTAATTAAGAAAGCAAAGAACTTTGCTGCTTTAGGAAGAAATGCAGGACTTATATAAGCCTGCAGAAAAACTATTTCAACCTGGAATTGTTAAACCTGGGGCAAAAAAAAAAAAAAAAAGAGAGAAAAATTAAGTGACCATTAAATTATGTCTACCATGTTTTGGTAACCAACCACAGAAACAAACGAAAGACCACAGGCCTTCAAGAAGCAGTATAGCCAAATGAGACCATGCATTTGAAACTTCACAGGTTATACAAGCTTATACTCCAAGATCTCCACATTAGTAAAAGACCATTGTACACAAGTTATCTTCTAAACTGGGAAACTTCTAAGAGTGTAAGGGATATTCCTAATAATTAAACTGGTATTTAACTTGAAATTCTCAGTCAAATCGGGATGCAGGGTCAACCTAATTATACATTGAACCACTATATTATGTCAGAGAAACATTTTTAAATGACGTGTTGATGGGTGCTGACGAGTTGATGGGTGCAGCACAGCAACATGGCACAAGTATACATATGTAACAAACCTGCACGTTATGCACATGTACCCTAGAACTTAAAGTATAATATAAAAAATAAAAAAGAGCACCAAAGGTGAAGTCTTCAGAGGAAAAATGCAACTTATTTGAGGAGCTGACCAAAAGTTCCCAAACAGGAAAAAACTGGAAAGATTTCTGTTTAGGATGTACACAGTTGCATGCATAATGTCTTTTTTTATTATTTATTTTATACTTTAAGTTCTAGGGTACAGTGCACAATGTGCAGGTTTGTTACATATGTATACATTTGCCATGTTGGTGTGCTGCACCCTTTAACTCATCATTTACATTAGGTATTTCTCCTAATGTTGACTCTCCCCCATCCCCCCACCCCATGACAGGTCCCGGTGTGTGATATCTTTTATTAATGGGCATACACAATATGTGCACAACTTATAATTTACATCTGAATTGTCTCAATATTTATAGCCTTTTCATTGTTTCTTCAAAGTTGATGACATCTATGAAATTTTAAGACCGTAAATGTCAGGAATGTTTTCCCACTTCCTGTGTATAGACTCAGCACACGTTGCTACTGCATAATGCACATAAGGGAATATGAACTTTCCTTCCACCTCTGAAGAAATCTCTTCATGGGTCAGAATCTCAATAGGATACAGATAGCACACAAAAAAGGAATGATTGATCTGAGATTAATGAAGGGGCCACTTACAAATGTGTAAGCTGGGTTTAAGACAACCATAAGGGATGACTGAAAACCACCCAAGGGTTAGCAACCCTAAGACCACTACCACCGTTAGTCTTACAAGGTCAGGTGAAAGAACAATTCTAGAAACTTGGTGAAAGCTGTAACTGTAGGAGAGCCCTCCAAATATGAATTTTGGCTTTTGGTAAAGGAACACAGCAATTGACACCCCGCAATTCTACAATCCTGCAAAGATACAGCTGTGGAATAAATACCCCGATTCTCTTTCCTCTAGCCATCTAATATCTTGCTGGTACTTTTGAGCTAACCCATAGGTCAAGGGAGCCTAGCCAATAAATAATTCACAGAGATCAGGCTTCTGGATGACAAAGCCAAATGGACAAGACTAAAGAATGTATCTAGAGAGACTATCCAGCAGGATTTAATTGAATACTATAGAAGTTCATATTTCTAAAGTCTAGATATATTACATACATCCTTTATGTTCATAAGTGAAAATGAGAAGCAATTTGATCTTCACAGTTATATCAGAGAAAGAGCAAGTGTTTTAGTATTATTAGCCTCATTTTACAGATTAAGAAATAGAGGGCGGAGAGGAAATATTACTTGCCTAAATCATCCAAAAAAGTTGAGAGAACATCACTGTGTCCATGGACCTGTCAGAAAGCTGTTTATTTCCCAGGTTAACTAGAACCTGGGTCTTCTATCTGTAAACCCAGAGATCATTCCATTTGGCCTTGTCCACATAAGCTTGTTGTTGGTCTGAGCAACAGAAGCCCATCATACAGCAGAAGGAGACTAAAACTTAATCAGCCAAGTGTATACCAACAGAGATTTACAGAACAAAAGTGATGTCTCTGCCTTTAGGGGATCCCAGCTTATAAACTAAGGAAAGAAAAGCACTCAGAAAAATTCACAAAGACTATCAATCAATCAATCAATATTACTCTAGTATAGAGTAACGCACTAAGTATAGAAAATGCACTAAGTATAGAAAACTTGTGTGCATGCAGTTGGCTATCATATTCTTGTGGTCACATGTTATTATGGCTCATGGTTTATGATGTTCAAGGGATTGATGGCAAGTTGAAAGGATTCCTATGCACAATGAAATAATGGTTGATACAGCAGAGTGTGAGTGGACCAATATCATATTAAAAATCTAATCCCAGGTAGATATAGTACATATAGAACCCTGATGTCAGCCTCACATTCTGGTGGCAGTGGTAATAATGAGAACTGATACAAAATCAAGTGATGATATATGTTGCTCTGTTACTTAAGCAGAGAAACACAAATCCAACAACCTCTTATAAACAGAGCAAAGCCTTAGAATGGCTAAACATATTACTCAGGATCTCACCTAAGGCAGAGACTATTATGTGCTCACTGAAACCCATCTTATTTTTCTCCTAAGCATGAAAACAGACCATATTTTCTATCCTTTTTACAATTACATGTGGCCATGCAACTGGGTTCTGGCTAATGCAACAGAAATGATTTGCTCCACTTTTAGCCTAGCCCATAAAACCCTCCAAAGATCTTCTCCTCTCTCTCCTTTCTCACCTGCATTTGATTGACAATGCCCAGCAAACACTGAAAATCCTGAGCTAATGACTGTAGAGTCTACATCAGCCTGAATCTTTGAATGACTATTTAGAATAGCCCCCACCCCATCCTGCCACCTCACAGCCAGCAATTCTGCAAATTAAACTCAGTAAAATTAATGGAGTTACCACAGTAACCTGAAGAAATATATCACATCTCAAGCATAAACACTCAACATTTTTATGTGCAAATATGAATATATATTTTCAAAAGGTATACTTTATTGCACACATTATCTTATAGCCTTTTAATTTGGCACTATATTATAAACAATTTTCAATGTTCACGGAAGCCTCCAATATTGTAATTTTTAATGGCTAGGATCCCAAGCTGTGGTTAGACCATGCTTTCAAATTTTTACTATTTTATAAAACTTTCATTTTTCAATATTAGACAGAATATGATCCAAAGACCTTTGTGATGCCATTATTATGAAAAAGAGCATTTTTCTTCATCACAGTTATTTGTTGACCTACAGCTACTATTCAAAATAATGGATCATTGATTTTGTGCTGTCCAACCCCATTAAGTTAATATCTTTGAGTTTCTTCCATGTGATAAACCTTTCTCACATCCCATAGAAAGATATACTGTGAAAGGTAATAAATGCCCTTTAAAACATTACAAAATAAAAGAATTGGTGTGAATCATCAGATATTGGTATCTAGTCATTGACCTCTATTAGCAAACAAAATGATTAATTTTTTGCCCCAAATTGATGATGATAAAGTCAAAAATAAAATATAAATTAATTTATTGTAAGGCTTATAAAATATCCTTCTTCTAAAGGGGAACATGTCTTCATCATCAACTGAACTAATTGAATACTATCTACTTTTTCACTTTCTCTGTTAACAGGATACACACAAATTCCTTTGGAAGTTTATAAGGGTAAGGGTCAAGAAACATCTTCATGGGCCCAGTAACAAATTCAAATGAAAGTAAATATTGTTACACTATAGTTTGTATAGGGCATACATACAGTAAGACAGAAAACAGAGGCTATCAAATACATAATTCAATGCAACTTTAGAAAATTAAACCACAAAAATAGCTTTTCTACAGCTTCAAAAAAAGATCCTGCCACATTTCAATGTTATTTCACTGCATATAATACAGCCTCATAAATGTTTTCCCAACAAGAGAACCTAAAGTAAAGAATGTAATATAATTAATAGGACAATAAATTCTCATTAAATACTTGATTCTTATTTCCCTATGAATGTTATCTAAATTCTGTGATACATGATTACTTAAAGATGTAAATATTTTTAAGAAAGCATAGAAAAAAAGATCAAAACCCAATAATGCCTATCAAAGGGTGGTATGGCACTAATAACCCATCTCAGTATCTCTTAGTATTTCCCAGCCTCTTTGTAAAATGCATGATAACATAAAAAGGTTATGATATTTTGAATCAATATTAGCTTTAAGATGTGTCTATTCTGCTTAGCAATCATGTGACCTTTAGCTATAATTTTACTTCTGTGAGTCTTAGTTACTATTTCTTTTTGGAGGGGGGGGGTATAAAAATGTATTATACATAAAGAATATTACCCCTAACAAATGCAGACAGGCTAGGACATGGTACTGGGTGGAGGGTGTCTAGCTCTTTGGAAAATGAAAGGTTTGGGTGGTGTGGGCCTCACGTCATGCTGATTGGTCAGTAGACAGGGGACACATGCCAAACACCACAGGACATCAGGGCATCAGATGCCGCTCTGTGTACCCACAAGTGTTCCCTGTCTCATCTGGGCCTTCGAAGGGAGCATACCCAGAAGCAAGCAACTGAAGCGAAGGGGCTTCCTAAGGTGCCCCTTCCAGGCTTGTCTCTGAAGTCACAGCAACATCATTTTAAGCAATATGTTTAATTGGACGATTTCCACAAACTATCCATGAAGTTTCTAAGCATCACAATTCAGTGAAGTACAAAACACTGAGTTACAAGTTGTGGGAAGAGAAGGCAGCACCGATGGTGGCACCTTCTAATCCTGGTTGTTCTAGGGGCAGGGAGAGGGGAAGGTCTTTTTTTAAACCAAGCCCCTCATTTCAATGTACAAAAGAATTACTCTGATCAATATTAAATTGTATTGAAAACAAAATGGACTAAAAAGCAAATACTACTCTAGGTTGGGGTGGAAGTGGGAGGAAAGAATGAGTCCTTCGAAGCAGGAAGGGAGATAGCAGGGGGAAGTTTCTGTGCCTGTGACCCCGGGTGGTCACTCGCACTGCTCCATTTTTACTTTTTGTGGTCTCAAGAAGGTCCGATTTTTCTTCTCTTTCTTCTCCTCTGTATTGGCTTGCAAGTTTCGCCAGCTGTCCACACTACCAACTCGACTTTCCTCAAAGTTTTTCTGCCACTCTCTCTCCTGTTTGGCTTTTTCTTGAGCTTCAATCTCTTCTTCGCTTTGTCGTTTCCTTTCATGCTTCTCTTTGGCTTCTCTCTCTTTCCTTTTAATTTCCAGCTCAGCAAAGAGTTTCATTGTCTGTTTATATACAGCTTGTTTGAACAGCTCAGGATCATCCTCCTCTACAATTGTAGGTTTTCCTTCCTTCTTTAATTAGTTTTTTCACTCTTTCACAGTGTGTTCCACGTATTTTTTTCCCGCCTGAATTACGTCCAGGGCCCTCTTCTTTTGCTCTTCATCCAGTAGCAACTTGTCAGCTTTGTCCACAGCTTCAAAAGCCTTTTGTGCTCTGTCAGCATGATCTTGATTTTTGTCAGGATATACCAAGATGGATAACTGCCAAAACCGCTTTTTTATTTCCTCATCTGTAACTTCAGGATCTACCCAAACAACCTCAAATGGGTTCAAATGGAAGTAAGAGGAACCAGGATAGGTCAGTCTTTCAATCTGATTTTTCGATGTTAGAACCGAGTCTCTCTTCTCTATTTGTTTCACCTCACTGTAGAAGGTCATAAATGCTTCCTTGGTGCTGCCTCCACCTGAAGTCCTGCTCTCTCCTGAAGCCACCATTTACCCGGCCCAGCCACCACGTGACCCTTCTCTTAGTTACTATTTCTATAAAATTATTGAATACCCACATCACAGGAACTAACGTAAATATTTAATTTGATATGTATATAAAGAAACTAGCATAGTACCTGAACAGAGTAAATAGTCAACAGCTGTTTTCTTTTTCCCCACTCCCCACTGTTTTCACTAAAGCATTATTGCCTCAGTACTGTCACTTAGGGTTTTTTCTTAAACTAGCAAGATGTTATTTCACTGAATGGTTTGTATGATTCAGATACAATTTTCATACTCATTTATTCTTCTAACACATGTGCCATATATCTACCATGTGCCAGAACTGTTCTTGATGCAAGGGATATAGCATTGAACAAAACAGAGCCCCCACCCTCCAAAAAAGATTATAAGACTTAGGAAGCTTATATGATCATAGAGGAATATAGATTTTTTGTTTTTAAAAAGTAAAACATATGGTTTAATATCTGGGGATAAAAGCTGTAGAGAAAAGCAAAATATCTGGGGGAATAAAATTCCAGGTGGAGGAGGAGCAAGTACAAAGGCCCTAAGACAGGAGCAAGCCAGGCCTGTTAGAAAAATAGCAAGAAGGCAGGGGGTGGAGTGGCATGAAAGTGTGGGAGATTGGTAGCTCAGATGGGAACCAGATCATCTACAGCCTTATAGGACATTTTAAGGACTTTGGATTTTACTCTGAGTTAAGTGGGAGGCATAGAGGAATTGGCTCGATTGTGGGAAGAGTGGAAAGAAAGTGACCTATATTGTGTGTTTTGCAATATTCCAGGAGAAAGATAATGGAGGCTTGATCAGAAGGATAGTAGTGGGGATAGTGAGAAGTTGTCAAATTCTGATGATTTAAAGGCAGAGCTAATGGAATTTGCTGATAGATTAAATGTGGGATGTGAGATCACAAAAAAAGGACAAGAGTAACACCAAGGTTTTAGGCTATAGCAGCTGGAAGGATGAACTTATCATTTTTTGAGAAAAACTATGAAAGACATTTAGGGAGATAAGAACAGGAGTTTGGTTTGCTTATCTTGAGATACATACTAGAAATACAAGTGGATATACAGAGAAGGCACCTGGGTAAAGAACCTGGAATTGAAGATAAAATTCAGGCCAGTAATACAAAACTGGGATTCCAGAACATACGGATGATAATTAAAGCCATGATACTGGATGCAATCTCCAATTAGAAACAAGTGTAGGCAGAGAACTTAGGAAATCCAGGGCTGAGCCATAAGGCACTCAGTGTTCAGAGTGCACAGATGCAGAGTGGGTGATTTTTTTCTCATGCCAACCAATTCTCCAATTCCCTAGGACTGACTAGGCTTCCTAAAATTTAATCCAATTCTGACACTAACACTACTCAGAGCTAGTGTCAGGCTCCACAGGTTTAAAGACTCAGTCCCAAAAGAATGCCCTTACTTCAGATGCTGCTTACATATATATCAGGTACCCAGGTTACTCACACTTCTGTCTGACTTGGTTACAAAGTCAGAGGTTCCTACAATCCCTCCACTTCAGGTTCAGTAATCTGCTAAGACTCACAGGATTCAGGAAAACACTGCAATTACTACTTCAGTTTATTATAAAGGATGCAAATGAATAGCCAGATGAAGAGGTATGCAGGAAGAAGTCTGGAAGGGTCACAAGCACAGAAGGGGACCTCTGTCCCCAAGGAGTTTGGGTGCACCAGCCTCCTTGTGCTTGGCTGTGTCTGCCAACTCAAAGCTCTCAAACCCCATCATTTAGGGTTTTTTATGGAGGTTTCATTACCCAGTCATGATCGTGGCCATTGGTGATTAACTCAATCTCCAGCCCCTTTGTCCTCCCCAGGGGTTGTGGGTTGGAACTGAAAGGTCCAAGCTACTAATCAACATTTGGTCTTTTGGGTTACAGGCCCCATCCTAAATCTCTCTAGGGAAACTTCAAGAGGTACTTCATTAGAACAAAAGATGCTCCTATCAATCTAATCACTCAGAAAATTCTAAGGATTTTAGCTCTGTGCCAGGAACCAGAGACAAAGACCAAATATTTTTCTTATCATACCACAGGTCATCCCCTGATCTTTGACACATATCCTTTACAGCAAACTGATCATGCCTGTCAGAACATTTATATTTGGTGCAGCACTCATAGAATAGATGTAGCAATAGTACCAAAATGAATATGGCTCACATTTGGAGAAGCCAGTTCAAAGCAACAACTAATTTGACCTATAAAACCATAATTTTTTTTTGTATACTTGTACTAATTTGTTACTCTTGTTTTCCCCTGGTCTCCTGCTATTTGTATCTTATGATAAGCTTGTACTGAACTATTTAACATAGAAATCAGCTTTAGGCTAGCTGTAACAAGTTCTTCCTCGGGTCAGCCATTTTCTATAGGTTTTACATCCTGAGGAGGATGTAACTCAATTTCTCAATATAATTAGTCATCGATATCAGTATTATCATAAGACTTGTTTATATGAGGTAGTTGAATATTACCAACAACACCAGTATTATACCATATTGCAGTATGGTCATGGTATAATTCAGTTTCATTACAGAACAGATCAGTAAGAACTACAGAGGCATTTGCTTTGCCTTCTTAACAGAATCAACACTTGCCCATATACTAGATCTTATGAAAAACAGATACTGTTACGATTAGCCATTGTTCAGTTATTTCTGGGTTCCAAGGTAACTGGGGACAAAGTCAACCACCCTGTCTCATCCCACAGACTATACTGAGACAGGTTACCATTTTGCATTGTTATGTAGCAGGGGCCACCTCCCTCCTGCAGGAAGGATATAAGTGATATTTAGAATAGCTCCTATCCCTACTAACTACACTACAGGATGTGTTTTTATTTCAACCTATTCTGGGGGCAAAGTCAGTCACACTGCAATGATGCAAATTACAAGTGCCCCAAGAGAACTTCCATTAGTTTGGAGGGCCATAAGTTTCCCAAAGGTGAATCCCTCGAGCTTCAGCAACTAGAATAAAGGGTCACTGCCCCATGACAACTTCATCCTTCATTTGAATTAAAATAGTCAAGAGGCCCTATTGGGTCAGAGTACAAGCTCTTTCCCAAGAGTAGATTTAGGATTATCTGGCATTAGTTGTTGAGTCTGCCAGATCCACTTTACTAATTATCTTTCCAAGCTGACTTCCATCCTTTGCCTCCCTCCTGGAAGGAAACTTCCTCTAATCTGTTTATTCTAGCTAATAAATATTTTACCTCAAAATACCATTCCTCATTAAAAGCAAATTCTCTTTGTTCAAAGATATCTAGACCAGCACCTGTCTCCTTGAAGGCCCTTTTCTGTCTTGTGGGCCAGTGCTGTTTAATCTACCATGCGTGTTATTGCCAAGTCATGCTAATAGTCTGAGTAGAATTGTAATACATATTTTGTACCCCAAAATGATGGGTGCAACATAATCCTGGGGTTAGATGAGTGGTGGTCAGACCAAAATACCATTCAGTTTGAGTGTGTCATAAGGCCACAGTATTCCTGTCTTGGGGGGGGCCACTCTTCAGGGGAACTCAGATCTACCATGCAATGCCCACTAGTTTGATCCCAACAGGAACTTCAGAGTTTTTCCCTATTCTGCTTAATAGCTTTCCATTCCCAAAATTATGGTAACATGCATTGGTGCAGAGTACACTGTGGTATGTTGGGCATGCTACCATTATGGTTTGTCTGTTATAACCAGGAATCTTTCAAAGCATTTGATCATCGATATTTACAGTTCACACTGAGACTTACACCACACACTTTGAATTCCTAGTGGTTCTCCGAAACTCCTTCCCAGATTATATTCCTTTTAGTAGATATAACCTGAAAAATAGGAGTCAAAAGATAGCAGCATATTACTAGAGTTCCATTTAGTCATTAACAGGCAGTCCAATAGTCACCATCATCTTGTATGACCAGAATGTCTCCCAAAGTGATGCCCCTCAGATTTGTGGGCTGCCTTTCAATGTTGTTGGGTTTAAAAGCAGGGTGGTCTTGGCAAACATAGAGTGTCACCCTTCCAGAGCTTGGAACTCTGTTCCTGACTGAAGAGTACTCATGCAAAGGGATCAGCCTTCTGTGGGACCAGAGATGGGCATCCAGCATAACAGGAAGGAAGGCATAGACATATGAAGGTAGGCAGGTATGCTAGTGGGAGTTTGAGCAAGTAAGTCTCTTTTAACTGCTTTTATTTTCTCAGATTGGAAAGGAATTAAGATCATTAGCTAAAAGTACAGACAGAAAGGAGTGTTGGAAGTTTAAAGAAAGAGAAGATATGAAATGCTCTATTCAGAAATTCTCAACCTTGTCCCTGTAGACATTTAGGGCAGAGTAATTCTTTGTTGTGGGGTTATTTAGAAGCATCCTTGATCTCTACCCACCTAGATGCCAGTAACACTCCCTCCCCGAGACTGTGATAACCAAAAACATCTCCAGTATTGCCAAATGTCCCCCGGGGACAAAATCTCCGTGGTTAAAAACTATTGCCTCCCTAGAAAAAGGGAGAGAGAAAGGAGTAGAGAAATGTAAAAAGATGGTGACCCTAGGTCATCTAAAGTTTCACTCGAGGCCAGTGGGCATGAATTTTGAATGAAGTCAGTCAGCTTGCTTATGACTATTTTTCCAGCCACGTTACCAGCACAGGATCAGCACAGGCAAGAAGTTGGTACATCAAAGTGAAAAGGGGGAAAGGTGTATGTAAGAAAGTGACTACAATGGTAGAATTTAAGCCAGGTAAGGAGGAAAGGGAGGACATGAGAGTAGGGAAGAACAATGAAAGGTGGATGAATCAACATAGTTTAGATTCCAGCTAGATGGAGGAGTCTGGGTACCAGAGGGCATAAGCTGGGAAATTATGAGGTGATGGTTAGCAAAAGAGATGCTTGAAACTCGCTCAGAACTGGTTGAAGTTATTGGTAATTATATATATTTTTATATAAATATGTATTTATATATTTTTTATATATTTTATATATATACACACACATAGAGAGAGAGTTATATAGAGATATATAATACATAATTGATACTTTTTATTAAATCCTGAGAAAACTTCAGCTCCACAAAGAGCCAAGAGTTGTGTTGCCAGTGTTTCATTATTGGAACTAGCAAAGTGTAAGATTCAAATCTCCCATAGAGTTTATGTACACAAGCTTAATATAGCCTATTAAGCTGAGTCCTGCATTTTATTTGCTCATAATTTCCTATATCTCAGTAAGTAAGTGAAAGCAGCAGCCATTCCAACTTGCTCCAAGTCAGAGATTGGCATGATATCTAGCTTGCTTAGTTGTGAGAAAACTTCAGTAAAGAGGTGTTTTGTCCCTCAGGGAAAAAAAAAAAAAAAGGCTATTGAGCTTGTGGAAATCAAAGCAGCTAAACAAACCTCTTATTATTAGAATAATGGCATGACATTCAATAGCCTTCAGGGAAAATTTAACTGGTCTTTGATTTTGGCACTTTAGCTACTTCAAAATTAGGTCAAACAATAAAGAAGAAGAAAGAACACTGAACAAAAGACAAAATAAAGTCATATATCAACTTTACTTTTCAAGCATAGTCCAGTGAAAAATAAAAACAAAGTAAATTTTCCTTAAGCTCTAATATTCCACTCTTCTGCTTTTGAAGAAAAATGTGTTTTTCTGTAGTTTTATAATAAATCTAAAACACTATCATTTTTAGCATGAAATGCTAAGTATTGCTTCGCCAAAAATTGTCACCCTATGCTACAATCATCTAAGTTTGTTTTAATAATCCTCAGATACAAACGACCACTATGTCAGCCCCCTTAGTACTAACTATGATTATCTGTTGTTTAAAATAGATGTCCTAAGAACGTTATCTAAGTGAACAAAAGCATAAACATTTCAACTATCAAATCATCAGAACTGCTTAGGCAAGCGTAAATATCTCCTGGCTCCAATGTCTCCCTTATGGAATTTTTTTCTCCCTGTTACTTGCTCTGCTGTTGCAATGATAACAGGCACATGCTGAGATAATGAAATTATGGATCTTCTTTTTATAGCTTAAGTGCTCTTTATTTCTGAAGAAGTAAAGGTTTCTTTCTAGGTAGTAATATATTTTAATACAGTTCAAATACAAGAAAAACAAGATGTTTCATAGAAATGCAATCAATAAAGGATACCAGAGGGAAAAATAAACTGAATTTGGAAGAAGATTGAAGCCTCCCTGATTGGATAGTATTAGAGAAGGCAAAAAATTAATAACCATGTCATTGAGATTTTTCTCACTTCCATCAGGAAACTGAGTTCTATGAGCCCTATGTTAATTTTCCAAACTCTTCTTTGGTTTTGCATAGTGAAGAGCCACTCCAGGGTTATGCTCAACTCAGTGACTAACTGGCTTGGAAGTCTCACTTGCTTGAAGTTCTGTCTTCACACTCCTCAAGACTGCAGACTCTGTCTTGCCTAACAAAGGTGACATACCACAGAGGATTACAGAGACATGCAAGAGAAACCAAGTTGTATTCCTGGTTCTGTTGGTGAGATCACTTCTTTTGGATTGGTATCAGATTCCACTTAATCCTGTCCATTTCTGAGATCTTTTTTCTCCTCAACAGAAGTCCTCTCAGCTATCACACTGACAAGTCGGCTTTTTTCTGATGTCCCAAAGTGCTGGCACTACCAAGGATTCAGATAAGAACTGAAGCTGAGTGACTGGATTAACTGATAACACTGCTAATTCAAGCCCTGTTTTCAACACTTCTGAAAGATTAACCAACGGGGCCAAAATTTGGAGCACAGAGGAAGTTTTACTTTTAACAGTCTACACTGTCTGATAAATAAAAGGCTTTAACAATTTCAAAGAAATTCATGTCAAGAAATTTCCGTAGACATTTTTCCCTCAGAGAAGTACACAGATGGGAAAATTTAGCCAGAGCTTTGTATGGGTTTTCTTTCTTGTAAATATTGTTGCTTGGCAGGGAAGCACAGAAGCTGATCAGTCTAATATGTATATGTCGTTGTACTGACACAATAACAGCAACACAAATATAGAAGTGCACTTTTCTTTTTAAAAAGTCGAGTCTAATAATTTCAATTTTAAAACTAGTAAAAAATACAAAACTTACATATCTGGTCAGAGACTGCCAGAGACATAATAGGATGTGGTAGATTAGGGCACAGACACAGGAGCCAAATTCCTGAGTTGGGTCCTACCCCTGCCACTTCCCAGCTGGGTGACCTTGAGTTAGCTTCTCTCTGCCTCCAATTTTCCATTGGAATGAGAGTAATAGTACGTACCTCAGAGAGTTGCCATCAGGGCTAGATGAATTAAATCTATCAAGTGCTTAGAAGAGTATGAGGCATATAATCACGTAGTAAATGTGTGTTGTTATTACTAATGTGAGTCTATAAGTAAAAATGACCTTCAAGGTGTCTTTACATAAGATTTAACTTCTGTGTGCATGTGTGTGTTATAAGGAAAGATAGTTCCTCAAAGCTTTTCAACACCATCCCATGAATGACATAATTTTGTCACTGAATCTTTTTCTTTAAGAGCTTTACTCTATTTGACACCAAGAATAACATCGTCTGTAAAATAAATTTCTTGTATCATACGATAGTTAAACTTTCTTCTGGCTCAAACAAGCACCAGCTATAAGCCTGTAAAATGAAACTTGGAACTCCTGGTTTCATTGGTCCCCTTACTAATTATCATCCTCCTGTGACAACTCCCTCACTGCGCTGTAAATCCACCAAGTGCCTAACCCCAAATATGAACATCACCCACTCTGCTGGGAAAAGACAATGTAGAATTACCTCCTGTGGCATATTTTTTTTAACTTGTAAAAGGAAGTGGGCTTATTTTCCCTGAAGGCTCTTTCTTTTCACGGAACCATTCTATCCTGCCCATGATAGACATGTGGCATGCAGATAAGTTGGGGACAGAAAGATTGATGTAGATGGGCAGAAGAAGTATAAACAGGGAAGAAACACAGTCTCGCCAAGCTTACCCTGGTCCTTTGCCCTGTCTTAGGATGAAGACCATTAAAATGTGACTGCCTTTGATATCACTTCTAATATGGCTGGAAAGAGGACTCATGCAGTTCAAATGTGAGATGTTTAGACTGTATTAAAACATGAGGCTTCGGTCACATCAAAGGCTCCTCGCGGGTGGCTTGGGCCAGGGTAAGGTCACCACTGCCCCCACTGTAATAGGTATGGAGACACTGTGTACCTGTGAAATGGTGGTGTTTGCTTTTTTTTGCTGATAAATGTGGAGCTGGGAGAGAAGATGCCTTCATGTGCCTGAGGAATGACCTACTGTGGAAAGTTTAAAGGCAAACAGGTATCAGGTTAGGGTTATGGGGGCAATTTTTTGAATGGGAATGTCCTTTTTTCTGAGGGAATAGGCTTCTTTAATTCCTGGTGCAAGGACAGACATTGATAAGCAAGGCTTCCTGCTTGACCACCAAATTTTAAATAAAGGTAATTTTATTCTGACAATAGGTCATTTGGATGACATCAAGGCAGGACATAAAAGATGAGGGCAAGTTAACCTCATTTTGCCTTTTCCTACTTAAATATTTTTATCTAACATTAGCTCCATCACACTCATCTAATATGTTTACATTGCAATTGCATAAAATTGAGGGAAGAAAATTTTGTGTTGTCACTACTAGCCTATAGGACAAGTTCTCAAAAGCAATATCTTTATTACATCTTTAATGGTTTTAAAGGTGTTAGTAATGTGCTTTAAAAGATTTTAGCATAATATTCTAAAAGTTCTTAAGATTAGGAATTTACTCCATGAAATAGAACTTGTCAAGACAACCCTAACTAGTTCTCAAAGGAAAAGGCAAGATTGTATCCATGGAAAATAAAAGGACTAATGACTTAATAAATTATACTTGGCTTCTAATATATAGGGAAGTACAATAACACAAGAAAAAAAAGCCAAACAGAAGACAACCAAAACAGAGGAAGTGAAGAGAGATGGATCAGACTGATACCTAGAGACCTAGTTCAGGGGAGGGATATCTACCCCGCCGGAAGCATGCGCTGAGTGCATTCTCTCCCATTGCTGGTTAGGAATCTCACTTGAGGGAGGTTCATTACCTAACTCTCAGGTGCTTCTGAACTCTATTGGTACTTAACAGTGCCACCATGGCTTATGAATTGCCTTGAAATTGTTCATTGTCAGTTGTAACTTCCCTACTCATTGCAAATTCTCCAAAGTACTTTGCTTTCTACTTTCTTTTCATCCCACGTATACGTAGTGCAATACCATTTGTGAAAGAGAAACTTAAATCATTTAGAAATAGAATCTCCATTTGATGGGAAGGAAAGAAAGAAAGAGCAAAAAGAAAATCTCACTCTCCTACTAACCCTTTCTGCATCTTCTGAGTGAATGAAAAACATTTATAATCATTTCATTTCTAAATACCATGTTATACATTTCAGACGGAAAAAAATCATTTACTCTTAGACTCACGTCCAATTTTCGTTGTGATTTTTACCCTCAAGAAATAAACATCGTGGTCAGGATGTCTGTCCGGCACCCTTGTGGCCAAGAAAGCAATGGTTTGCAATGAAACACGAGTTCTCTGGTGAGAATACGCAGCCCCACGGCTGCAAACTTCTATGAACCACAGCGTTTTTAACCATGGGCAAAGTCTCAAACTGCTTAATTGAATGACAAGCCCCTCAAACAGCTGTCATTTAAGATTCCTGGGTTGAGATGAAAGGCCAGAAGTACTTGTAATTATTCCCCTCTAGCACCCTTTTCCTAAACACAGAACATAGTATTGGAAACAATTTTCAATAACATGAACAGCCTGTCTATGGAAGAATGAATCAGACAGTTGAAGATTGATAGAATTTTTTTCCTTTTTTTTTCTCTTACCAGAAAACTCTAAGGTCTAAAGACAATTACAGCTCTTAAAGCCCCCAAATTTTAATCTCCTTTCTTTCATTCGATTCCAGAATTCAATTCCCTGTGGCAATTTGGTTGAATCTCATTCACATAGTGTAGTTCACCTAAGAAGAAAAAGGTGATTTACTGAGTACAGGAAATCATTTCTTCAGATGCATATCATCATAAAATAAAATTTTGATTCATGCTCATGATCTACTTGGAACTCTGGGGCTGCTAAATCCATATTTCTCAAATAAAAAATAATTCTAGGTATTTTATTCTCTTTGAAGCAATTGGGAACGGGAATTCACTCATGATTTGGCTCTCTGTTTGTCTGTTATTGGTGTATAAAAATGCTTCTGATTTTTGCACATTGAATTTGTATCCTGAGACTTTGCTGAAGTTGCTTATCAGCTTAAGGAGATTTTGGGCTGAGATGATGGGGTTTTCTAAATGTGCAATCATGTCATCTGCAAACAGTGACAATTTGACTTCCTCTTTTCCTAATTGAATACCCTATATTTCTTTCTCCTGCCTGATTGTCCTGGCCAGAACCTCCAACACAGTATTGAATAGGAGTGGTGAGAGAGGGTATCCCTGTCTTGTGCCAGTTTTCAAATGGAATGCTTCCAGTTTTTGCCCATTCAGTATGATATTGGCTGTGGGTTTGTCATAAATAGTTATTATTCTGAGATATGTCCCATCAATACCTAATTTCTTGAGAGATTTTAGCATGAAGAGCTGTTGACTTTTGTCAAAGGCCTTTTCTGCATCTATTGAGATAATCATGTAGTTTTTGTCTTTGGTTCTGTTTATATGCTGGAACTTACAGGGAGGTGAAGGACCTCTTCAAGGAGAACTACAAACCACTGCTCAGTGAAATAAAAGAGGACACAAACAAATGGAAGAACATTCCATGCTCATGGATAGGAAGAATCAATATTGTGAAAATGACGATACAGCCCAAGGTAATTTATAGATTCAATGCCATCCACATCAAGCTACCAATAACTTTCTTCACAGAATTGGAAAAAAGTACTTTAAAGTTCATATGGAACCAAAAAAGAGCCCACATTGCCAAGACAATCCTAAGCAAAAAGAACAAAGCTGGAGGCATCACGCTACCTGACTTCAAACTATACTACAAGGCTACAGTAAGCAAAACAGCATGGCACTGGTACAAAAACAGAGATTATAGACCAATGGAGCAGAACAGAGCCCTCAGAAATAATACCACACATGTACAGCCATCTGATCTTTGACAAACCTGACAAAAATAAGAAATGGGGAAAGGATTCCCTATTTATTAAATGGTGCTGGAAAAACTGGCTAGCCATAAGTAGAAAGCTGAAACTGGATCTGTTCCTTACACCTTATAAAAATTAATTGAAGATGGATTAAAGACTTAAATGTTAGATCTAAAACCATAAAAACTTTAGAAGAAAACCTAGGTAATACCATTCAGGACATAAGCATGGGCAAGAACTTCATGTCTAAAACACCAAAAGCAATGGCAACAAAAGCCATAATTGACAAATGGGATCTAATTAAACTAAAGAGCTTCTGCACAGCAAAAGAAACTACCATCAGAGTGAACAGGCAACCTACAGAATGGGAGAAAATTTTTGCAATCTACTTATCTGACAAAGGGCTAACATCCAGAATCTACAAAGAACTCAAACAAATTTAGGAGAAAAAAACAAACAACCCCATCAAAAAGTGGGTGAAGGATATGAACAGATACTTCTCAAAAGAAGACGTTCATACACCCAGCAGACACATGAAAAAATGCTCATCATCACTGGTCATCAGAGAAATACAAATCAAAACCACAATGAGATACCATCTCACACCAGTTAGAATGGTGATCATTAAAAAGTCAGGAAACAACAGGTGCTGAAAAGGATGTGGAGAAATAGGAACACTTTAACACTGTTGGTGGGACTGTAAACTAGTTCAACCATTGTGGAAGACAGTGTGGTGATTCCTCAAGGATCTAGAACTAGAAGTACCATTTGACCCAGCCATCCCATTACTGGGTATATACCCAAAGGATATATCATGCTGCTATAAAGACACATGCACACGTATGTTTATTGCGGCACTATTCACAATAGCAAAGACTTGGAACCAACCCAAATGTCCATCAATGACAGACTGGATTAAGAAAATGTGGCACATATACACCATGGAATACTATGCAGCCATAAAAAAGGATACGTTCATGTCCTTTGTAGGGGCATGGATGCAGCTGGAAACCATCATTCTCAGCAAACTATCGCAAGGACAAATAAACCAAACACTGCATGTTCTCACTGATAGGTGGGAATTGAACAATGAGAACACTTGGATACAGGAAGGGGATCACACACTGGGGCCGGTTGTGGGGTGGGAGGAGGGGGGAGGGATAGCATTAGGAGATATATCTAATGTAAATGATGAGTTAATGGGTGCAGCACACCAGCATGGCACACGTATACATACGTAACAAACCTGCACGTTGTGCACATGTACCCTAGAACTTAAAGTATAACAAAATTATATATATATATAGTGGAACTGCCATCCTTCAGTAGTTCGCCAAAGTGACTAACACAAAGGGAAACAGGAGAGGCACCCGGTGTGTTCTCCAGGCCTTTAAGAAAAGATGGAGTTATTCCTTTGGCCATGTATATGCGAAACAATAAGAAAGGTGATATTGGAGATATCAAGGGAAAGGATAAAGTTCAAAAAGGAAAGCGCCACCGGTGTTACCGTAGCAAAAGTGGAAGAGTCTACAATGTTCCCCAGCATGCTGTTGGCATTGTCGTAAACAAACAAGTTAAGGGCAAGATTCTTGCCAAGAGAGTTAATGTGCATATTGAGGACATTAAGCACTCGAAGAGCCGAGATAGCTTCCTGAAATGCGTGAAGAAAATGATCAGAAAAAGAAAGAAGTCAAAGAGAAAGGTAACTGGGCTCAACTGAAGTGCCAGCCTGCTCCACTCAGAGAAGCACATTTTGTTAGAACCAATGGAAAGTAGCCTTAGCTGCTGTAACCCATTCCCTATGAATTAATGGCATAATAGCTGTTAAAAGACCTCTGGACTGTAAAATATATATATATATGTGGTATTATTTCTGAGGGCTCTGTTCTGTTCCATTGGTCTATATCTCTGTTTTGGTACCAGTACCATGCTGTTTTGGTTACTGTAGCCTTGTAGTACAATTTGAAGTCAGGCAGCGTGATGCCTCCAGCTTTGTTCTTTTGACTTAGGGTTGTCTTGGCAATACAGGGTCTTTTTTGGTTCCATGTGAACTTTAAAGCAGTTTTTTCCAATTCTGTGAAGAAAGTCATTGGGAGCTTAATGGGGATGGCATTGAATCTATAGATTACCTTGGACAGTATGGCCATTTTCACGATATTGATTCTTCCTATCCATGAGCATGGAATGTTCTTCCATTTGTTTGTGTCCTCTTTTATTTCACTGAGCAGTAGTTTGTAGTTCTCCTTGAAAAGGTCCTTTACATCCCTTGTAAGTTGGATTCCTATGTATTTTATTCTCTTTGAAGCGATTGTGAATGGAAGTTCATTCATAATTTGGCTCTCTGTTTGTTTGTTACTGGTGTATAAGAATGCTTGTGATTTTTGCACATTGATTTTGTATCCTGAGATTTGCTGAAGTTGCTTATCAGCTTAAGGAGATTTTGGGCTGAGATGAGGACGTTTTCCTTTTTTTTTTTTTTTTTTTTTATTATACTTTAAGTTCTGGGGTACATGTGGATAACATGCAGGTTTCCTACATATGTATACCTGTGCCATGTTGGTGTGCTGCACCCATCAACTCGTCAGCACCCATCAACTCGTCATTTACATCAGGTATAACTCCCGGTGCAATCCCTCCCCCCCTCCCTGTGATAGGTCCCGGTGTGTGATGTTCCCCTTCCCGAGTCCAAGTGATCTCATTGTTTTCTAAATATACAATCATGTCATCTGCAAACAGGGACAATTTGATTTCTTCTTTTCCTAACTGAATACCATTTATTTCTTTCTCTTGCCTGATTGCCCTAGCCAGAACTTCCAACACTGTGTTGAATAGGAGTGGTGAAAGAGGGCATCCCTGTCTTGTGCCAGTTTTCAAAGGGAATGCTTCCAGTTTTTGCCCATTCAGTATGATGTTGGGTGTGGATTTGTCATAAATAGGTCTTATTATTTTGAGATGCGTCCCATCAATACCGAATTTGTAGAGCGTTTTTAGCATGAAGAGCTGTTGAATTTTGTCAAAGGCCTTTTCTGCATCTATTGAGATAATCACGTAGTTTTTGCCTTTGGTTCTGTTTATATGCTGGATTACATTGATTGAATTGCATATGTTGAACCAGCCTTGCATCCCAGGGATGAAGCCCACTTGATCATGGTGGATAAACTTTTTGATGTGCTGCTGAATCCGGTTTGCCAGTATTTTATTGAGGATTTTTGCATCGATGTTCATCAGGGATATTGGTCTAAAATTCTCTTTTTTTGTTGTGTCTCTGCCAGGCTTTGGTATCAGGATGATGTTGGCCTCATAAAATGAGTTAGGGAGGATTCCCTCTTTTTCTATTGATTGGAATAGTTTCAGAAGGAATGGTACCAGCTCCCCCTTGTACCTCTGGTAGAATTCAGCTGTGAATCCATCTGTTCCTGGACTTTTTTTGGTTGGTAGGCTATTAATTATTGCCTCAATTTCAGAGCCTGCTATTGGTCTATTCAGGGATTCAACTTCTTCCTGGTTTAGTCTTGGGAGAGTGTAAGTCTAGGAAATTATCCATTTCTTCTAGGTTTTCTAGTTTATTTGCATACAGCCATCTGATCTTTGACAAACCTGACAAAAACAAGAAATGGGGAAAGGATTCCCTATTTAATAAATGGTGCTGGGAAAATTGGCTAGCCATAAGTAGAAAGCTGAAACTGGATCCTTTCCTTACTCCTTATATGAAAATTAATTCAAGATGGATTAGAGACTTAAATGTTAGACCTAATCCATCAAAACGCTGGAAGAAAACCTAGGGAATACCACTCAGGACATAAGCATGAACAAGAACTTCATGTCTAAAACACCAAAAGCAACGGCAACAAAAGCCAAAATTGACTAATGGGATCTAATTAAACTAAAGAGCTTCTGCACAGCAAAAGAAACTACCATCAGAGTGAACAGGCAACCTACAGAATGGGAGAAAAATTTTGCAATCTACTCATCTGACAAAGGGCTAATATCCAGAACCTACAATGAACTCAAACAAATTTCCAAGAAAAAAACAAACAACCCCATCAAAAACTGGGCAAAGGATATGAATACACATTTCTCAAAAGAAGACATGCATACAGCCAACAGACATTACGAAAAATGCTCAGCATCACTGGCCATCAGAGAAATGCAAATCAAAACTACAATGAGATACCATCTCACACCAGTTAGAATGGCAATCACTAAAAAGTCAGGAAACAACAGAGGTGCTGGAGAGGATGTGGAGAAATAGGAACACTTTTACACTGTTGGTTTGATTGTAAACTGGTTCAACCATTGTGGAAAACACTATGGCGATTCCTCTAGGATCAAGAACTAGATGTACCATATGTCCCAGCCACCCCCATTACTGGGTATATACCCAAAGGATTATAACCGTTGCTATAAAGACACATGCAATATGTATGTTTCTTGGTAGGCACTATTCACAATAGCAAAAGACTTCGGAATCAACCTTAAATGGCCATGACATACTGGATTAAGAAAATGTGACATATATACACCATGGAATACTCATGCAGCGATAAAAAGGATGAGTTTGTGTCCTCAGGGACATGGATGCAGCTGGAAACCCATCATTCTCAGCAAACTATCGCAAGAACAGAAAAACCAAACATCGTACTGTTCCCTACCCAGGTGGAACTGAACAATGAGATCACTTGGACTTGGGAAGGGAACATCACACACTGGGGTCATTATGGGAAGGTAGAGGGATGGCATTGGGAGTTATATCTGAAGTTTAAGATGACTATTGATGAGCGCTGTTGAGTTGATGGGCAGCACACCAACATGGCACAAGTATTATTATGTAACAAACCTGCACGTTGTGCACATGTACCCCAGAACTTAAAGTATAACAAAAAATAAACAGCCAAACAAACATTGCATAAAAATATGTTATATATATAAAATGAAAAATGACTAATACATAGCATTTGCAAGGCCAAAATAATAATAATAATAATAACAATTTTTGCATTTAAACAGCAATTTATAATGTATCGCTTTCATTCTACTTAAATGATACAACATTCCTTTTTCTAAGAAAATATATATTTAACATAATCATATTTAATATGATCAAATCACATTAAATATTATATAATATGATTCTCATGACAACCTGTGAGAAATATCCAGCAAGGCTTTCATTATCTCCATTTCTACAGATTGGGAAGAAATAGACTTAAACATTTTAAGCCACTAGCCCTAAAAGTTCTATTAGCTGATAGTTACTTAAATCTACAGCTCACTGATTTCAAGTCCCGTAGAAATAATCATACCAAAAATGTAGTCACTTTTCACATTCACTCTTCCTTTTCTTACTAACCTTTATGCTCTCTCCTAATCCACTCATATACTTTCTAATCCAGTTATTCACTATCTGAATCCTCAGAGTACGCTTCCACCCTTCCACCCTCCATCCCTTTTTATCTATAAGGTTTCTAATGCCAACACCTGAACCACCCGGTCTATCCCTCCCACTCTGTTCTATGAAGTCTCTGTTCATTCATAGAACAGTTCCTAGCATATCTATATAGGCTGAAACATTTTATTTGATTGGTCCTTCCACCTCCATCTCTTAAGTGTAATCCAGGGCCACCCTCTGGGAATAGCACAAAAAGCAGATGACTACATATCCAGTCTTGAATATCCCACTCCTGGGGCTTCTGATAAAATAGTTTCTCTCTGTCTCTCCAATCATTGTTATCAAACTACTCTCTTGCAATTCTCCCCACCATTCTGTTTTCTAAGGGGAAAACCTTCCATTTAAGTTGCTACCTTTCCTGGCTGTGTTCCATCCTTACCAGTTTCTAGAACAGTTCCATCTTCTTTCATTATATCAGCCACTTGCTCATAGCCATCCTTTTCACTCCACAATCAGCCACTGCTCTCTGTGACTTTAACCTCCAGCTGCATAGAAGGATTCTGACAACAACATACAATGTCTAATTTCAACTTCCTAATGATGCTTTTCTTCTAACTTCTAGACAAATAAAACAGCATGCTGGCCCAGGAAAGTTTGTGGGATTTGGGGTTTGCAGAGACTAGGAGAAGAAGGTGTTTCCTAAGGAAAAATCTGAGAAAAGGTTTCATATTTGTGAAATTTAGATAATACATTTTGGCTACATAATGTATAAATACAGAAAGCAAGAAGATAAAAGTCAAAGGATTGATCAAGCTCATCATACATGACTTATCTCTTTATTTCACTATAAGCTTTGAGACCAAAGGCACCTCCTCTGAGATAATTTTAACTTCTACATTATCTAGTAGACATTCAATAAGGGTATTCTAGAAACTCCAACCATCTGTGTTCAGCAAAAGGTGCTATAAATAAGAGATTCTTTGCACAAGACCTGTTTTTCTTTATTATTATTATTATTATACTCTTTGAGTTCTAGGGTACATGTGCATAACGTGTAGGTTTGTTACATATGTATACTTGTGCCATGTTGGTGTGCTGCACCAACTCGTCAGCACCCATCAACTCGTCATTTACATCAGGTATAACTCCCAATGCAATCCTCCCCTCCCCCCTCCTGCATGATAGGCCCCAGTGTGTGATGTTCCTTGCCGAGTCCAGGTGATCTCATTGTTCAGTTCCTCACCCCAAGGAGTGAGGAAACACGCGGCATTTGGTTTTCTGTTCTGTGATAGTTTGCTGAGAATGATGGCTCTAGCTGCATCCATGTCCCTACAAAGGACACAAACTCATCCTTTTTTATGGCTGCATAGTATTCCATGGTGTATGTGCCACATTTTCTTAATCCAGTCTGTCACTGGGATGGACATTTGGGTTGATTCCCAAGTCTTTGTTATTAGAATAGTGCCGCAATAAACATACATGTGCATGTGTCTTTATATAGCAGCATGATTTTATAACCTTTGGGTATATAATTCTGTAATGGGATGGCTGGGTCATATGGTACATCTAGTTCTAGATCCTTGAGGAATCGCCACTGTTTTCTCCATAATGGTTGAACTAGTTTACAATCCCACCAACAGTGTAAAAGTGTTCCTATTTCTCCACATCCCTTCCAGCACCTGTTGTTTCCTGACTTTTTAATGATCGCCATTCTAACTGGTGTGTGAGATGGTATCTCATTGTACTTTGATTTGCATTTCTGATGGCCAGTGATGATGAGCATTTTTCATGTGTCTGTTATTGCATGAATGTGTTCTTTGAGAAATGTCTGTTCATCCTTTTGCCCAATTTTTGATGGGGTTGTTTGTTTTTTTTCTTGTAAATTTGAAACGAGTTCTTTGTAGGTTCTGGATATTAGCCCTTTGTCAGATGAGTAATTATTCCAAGCTTACATGACACTCTGTTTCTAGCAAAAATCTCATTAGATAAGGCATTCTCCACAAGACATATTCTTAAAGTCAGAGAGTATGCCCACTAATGTAATTTTCAGTTCAAAATTACCAAACTTCTAAAGGCTTTTACTGTTCATGTTCAGCATCTTCATTTTGTATATTACCTACATTCAAAACAAGCTACCTCTCCTCAGCCTGCTATTCACAAATATGGTCTACACCTATTTGAATTTCTCAGCAATCAAGATGTTTTGTTTCAAATTTTGTTGTGTTGTATTCTTGAATCATTTTTAAACTTTGATATTCCCCTTGGCCAAATTATTAATGACTGCTCCTTAAATGTTTATTTTTTAAGTCAAAGTAGTTTCTAAATACTAAATCACAGGTGGCATTCTTACTCGGAGGGTAAATAGATTAGCAAGAGGCCAAGGCATTCTCTCTCTCTCTAAAATATACTACATTTCAACCCTATTTCTAATATCCTTCTCATCCACACTGCCAAAATGTTCCAACACTTGAGTTAGGAAGATAAAATGCTTCCCTTGTTCTTCCATACAAAACCAATTACTGTTTTTTCTCTGTTATTTATTGCTGAAGTAAAACAAATGCCACTCTGGAGAACATAACTTAGTCATATTATGTAAGTTTACGTCTCAAATAGGTTGCCCAGTGGTCATTCATAATTTAAAAAAAATCATACCAACTGTGAGAAGAAATTTACTTCCCTGTTAGATATCCATTAGGCAAACCTCTTATGGAATAATATCTGTCAAAGTTACAAAATCTGACAGACTCCCTCTGAGAGATAATGTGGTAAGTACAGTGAAAGGAGTGCTGGACCAGGACCCAAAACACATGGCTTCTAGTAAGTTGAAACACATGGTTTCAGAAATAAAAATGTTCTTTGGGTACCACTAAGTAGAATTCTGAAATTGTGACTCTGCTGGAAAATTAAGAATAAGAACACATGATTGCTGTAGCTCTTATTCCAGTATTTACTCTCTGAGATTTTTCACAAGTTATATCATGCCCCTGTATCATCTGCACAGAGGAAATGTTATCTACACCATATGGTCCTCAGAGCACCCGTTATCATAGCATGGGAAATTGGGGAGTTTCCTTTCACTCCTCTTTCCATGATTGCCCTAGTTTCGACTAATCTTCTTGGATGAGTCCATTATTAATGACTCCCTACCTCTCCAAGTGGATCATGAAGATCCCCTTAGGCTAGCTCTCCTTATGCTGAGAACCCCATTCCTTTCTTCTTCACTTGTCCCTCTTTTCTTTCTTCTTTTACCATGTTTTCTACTTCTCAATCTGCTCCCTTGTCAAGGATGAGCTGAACATCAGCTCGACCTTTCTGATTCATGTGCACATGAAATGGAAGATATTGTCAATTGTCCAATTTTTCCTGCTGCAGAGACTTTACTTTTCACCAAAAATAGGCTGTGTAAAGAAAAGCAGCAATTTGAAATTACGTAATATGTTTTTGCTAACAAAAGTCTCCTATAGTGTATAGAACACTAGAGCTTATTCTTCTTATCTATCTGATAAGAGGAATTTTAAAACTAAAACTGCACATGTTCTTTAAAACTGCACTTAAAATCTTTCCTATCTGGAAAACCAAATGTCAAATGTTGTCACTTATAAGTGGGAGCTAAGCCATGAGGACACACAGGCATAGGAATGATATAATGGACTCTGGGGACTCGGGGGCAAGGGTGGGAGTGTGTGAGGGATAAGACTATATATTGGGTGCAGTGTATACTGCTCAGGTGATGGGTGCACCAAAACCTCAGAAATCCTCACTAAGGAAGTTATCCATGTAACCAAACACCACCTGTTTCCCAAAAACTATTGAAACAAAAAAGAAACTAATTTTTAAATCACATATAAATATATTTTTCTTTTTATAGAGAAAAAATGTCATTTTAAAAATAAAATGAAATAAAATCTTTTCAGTCTGAAAGAATATTATGTAGTCCTCTACTTTGTGTAATTGGCCAAGTAGAAATTCATGTTTTTCCAGGACAAGTAGTCAGCATTACTGTAAAAGTCTGAGAATCAGGGACTCTTCCCTAAGATAAGGGTTGTTCATAGTTGGTCTATATGGGACTTAAAAGTGTTTTAGTAAGTAGACTATTATTATTAGACAATAATTATGTGCCGAGCTCAAGGTATTTTTGCCATTTTAAATGCCTCAAAGACACATTTCAAACATTTGATGCCGTCAAATTGGACTTGTCTTCTCCTACTGTCCTGGGTTGTCTGTTTTTTAATTTCTGTTTACACTGTTCTGGTGAATTAATATAATCATATATCTTTAACCACCGGTACAAGTATACAATGGCTTCTAAATATTACATTAAAAACCAGCTTCAAATTAAAATTATTAACCAGAAATTTTTATGCTTCACTATCCCTCTTAAACTTAACATGTTGAAATTTCTTTCTCTGAAAGCTATTACTTCTCCCTAAATTCTCAATGGCATTGATAATATCAACCTCATAATCTCTCTAGCTTTAATATTATAGTTAGCATTACTTCTTTAGTTTTTAACCATCTCACACAGGAAGGAAACTATCCCTTGAATCAAGATCAGGTCATTCTGCATAAAACCCTTCCCATCACAAGTACTATAAAATATAAAATCCAAGTTTTTTATCATGGCCTTTTAAGATCCGATACTTTATGTGATCTGAACTCTGTCTGTTTCTCTACCCTCATCTCCTACCACTCATTAAGGCCAGTGACACTGGCCCCCTTTCCATTCTTATGACTATGGATGACTACCTCCTTCCTCCCATGCAGGTCTTAACCAAAATGTTACCTCCTCCAAGAGAAATTCCCTGACTACCTGACCACTTGCCAAGGCAGTGTCTCATCACCCAGTTTTATTTGTTTCAGAGCACTCACTTTGTTCACTTGTTTATCAGCACTCTGTTCCCTCTCCGCTCCACGCACACATTTGAATATAATTTATGACAGTGTCCTTTCCTCAGTTGTTTCCTCACTATCCACTCTCCTCCAGGTAGATTCTTCCAAGTTCCAGTCTTCTCCCTGAGGATATCTTGCACTTTGCCTTTCCACTTGCTCATCACACTTAGAATTACTTGTTCAGGTTCTGTCCGCCACTATAGACATGTGAATTCAAAAAGAATACAGGATATATCTGTCCCCTTCCCCACTATTTCTCCACCACCCAGTGCAGAGATTGATATAACAGGTACTTCATAAATATTTGTGGAAGAAAGAAAGGAAGGGAGGGAGAGAGGGGAGAAGGAGAGAAGAATGAAGAAAAGAAGGAAGGAAGGAGGGAAGGAAGGAAGGGAAGGAAGGAAGGAAGGAAGGAAGGAAGGAAGGAAGGAAGGAAGGAAGGAAGGAAGGAAAGAAGGAAGGAAGGAAAGAAAAAGAGAGGGAGGAAGGAAGGGAGAGACAGAGGAGGGGAGAGAGTTAGGGAAGAAGGAAGAAAAAAGTAAAAGAATATGCTTCAGTATAACCAACCTCCCACCCCACCCCCCAGATGCCTGGGACAGGAATTTCCCAGGATATGAAACCTTCAATGCTTGAACCTGGAAACTTCCAGGAAAACCAAATCAAATTGACCATACTAGCTTTGAAGGAAATCCTTAGAAAACAGTCATCTCAGACATGAAAATGCCTACAGCTGAAGTATAGTAAGTCTCTCCTACATGTTTAACAAAATAGTCAGAAATAATCTGTATTCATCTGGTCAAGCAAGATACTTTCTAGTTATACTGATTACTTCAAGACAGTCTCAGAGTCCTGCCATGCCCATTTGTTCACACATAAGCAATGCTGGTACAGTGGCCACAATGTTTGGACCAGCATGAGCAGCTGAACCAGAGGCAGCCACTAGAGGCTGTTAGCAAACTACAAAGCAAACTCATTTGAGAACCCAGCCTCATATGTAGACAAGGGGAGGTGAAGCCTAAAATGGATGATGATTAACTATACCACCCTGTTGGGGAAAAGACTTGAACTTGACATTTACAAAGAAGGTTCAAGGAGAAGTGTCAGGAGCAGTAGATGCAGAAATAGCAAGAGATGTTAACATAATGGTGGCCCACGGAATAGGGATCGAAAGGTTTTTCAATTTCTGAGTAACAGGATGTCAGAGCCATTAAGAATTGTACCCTAACTGTATCCTAAAATACATTGCAGTTTCCCTGAAGCTTGAGTGATTAGTAGTTGAAACTGTTTCATGCTTCCATGTTTCCCAGGGTATCATTACAATAAACCCCATTAAATAAGGTAATCTGAGCATGTCTGTATTTCTTAGAAGTCAAAAGAACCTAGTAGATAATTATTTCTTCAGTCAATAGGAATAATGGGATAAAAAATGAGATCCAAAACCAAAAAGTCAGCAAAAAATAAAACAAACTGAGATATAGACCAAGCTCCCTGACTATCAACCTATCACAAATCACTGGTGAGGAGAGATTAGAGGTCAAGCAATCCACAGTCTTATGCCCTACTCAGAGCTATCTCTATAAGTCACATGTGTTTGTTTGGTTTTTCTTTTTTCCAAAAAATATTTTTGGTTATTTCATCACTTGTAGTTTAAAGTTGCTATTTAAAGAGTTAATTTAAAATCCTGTTTGTTGTGGAAATACCTGAATTTGAGTGAGTACACTCCAATAACCTACTGATAGATACCATGGAATGTAATCAGGAATGAAGTACTTTGATTGGAAACATTTGCATTCATAGCTAACAGGAAGAGAGGAAGGTTGGGTTATAAGGTCATCATGAATGTCAATTTAAATACAAACAGAAGGAACACAAATAGGGAACAAAAATATAAACTGCATATTTATTTCTCTTAATTTTATAACTCCCATGGAACTTGGTGACTCAGAACCTTATCTTCATTTCAAAGTGCTCCCAGAAATTTCAGAAGTTTTCTCAAACTTTCCAGACTTTGAAAGAAAGACAACTGGAAAATGGTCTCTAAGAGTATCTTTCCAGTAACTCAGAGTAAGAGTAGGTTATCTTACAACTGACAAATTGATAACTTACTCTTACAATTGACAAATAGGCTACTGTTAACTTGTAATTGCTCACTTGAGGTTTCAGAGGATTTAGTTTTTATAAATTTCTCTATAAATATTTTATTTAGTTAGATTCTTTAAGCATATTACACAAATGAGGGGGAATGGTAAGCACGAAGCAGGAAGAGATGTGGCCAACAATGAAAAACTAGCCTAAATTTAATAATTTTATTACTAAATATTGAGAGTTAATTCCACATATATTCTTTATTTTCCTTAAACTTCACGATAAAATCCAAGTTTTTTATCATGGCCTTTTAAGATCCGATACTTATCATTTATGTTCATGATAGTCACCATTATAATATTACTGCTAGTCAAAAAAACTAAATGCCCCAAATCAAAATATCAGAATCAAATACTAGGAAGCATACAAGGAAATGGGGTCCCACCTGCACAGCTGGCAGGAATGTAACCTGGCCAGCCATCCTACAGAGAACTCTGGCAATGCTTTATGAAACTGAGTGTGTGCATATTCTAAAATTCAATAAAACGTACACCCCTAGACATATACCCCAGAGAAACTTACATACCAAATACAAAAGACATGTACAATAGTGCTTCTTATTTCATCATATGTGGTACTAAAAGTTTGAGAACAACTTAAATTCCCATCTGAGAAAAACTGAGATGCTATTAAAAAAAAAAGAAAAAAAAAAAACTAGGTACACATGGATAGACTTAAAAAACAACATGTTGAAAGACTGGGTGAAAAAATTCAAGAAACAGAAGTGCAGTGTAGTGCAACAGAATTTAGATAATTTTTAAAATAAAAACTCAAATCATATTATGTATTTTTCATGCATAAACCCATTGGTGATTAAAAATACAGAAGTTCAAATGAATGATGTAAATCAAATTTATAAAAAGGGCCAATGAGAAAAATAGGCAGTGAGTTTAAGGCCAAAAATGAAGATAAGACAATGAACCAAAGACAATAGATCAATCCAATTTGATCCTTAGGTACCAACCTGCTGTCACTTCTCAATCCAGTGACTTTCATACATCCAAAATGATTCCAACAACCCTAGCTGTTTATTCTTTTTGCTAAATTCAAAGAAAATTTTCAGTTATCATCTTATCTGACTTCTCCCTGCATTTGACTTCTCTTACTCTGCCTTCCTTAACACGACAGGCTTCTAGTTTTCCTTCTCTGCCCACCTTCTAGTTCCATTGATTTTGCTGTTTCACCCACTTCTTAATCAGTCTTTACACGTTCTCATTCCCCCAGACCCTTACCAAAACAAACTTCTTTCTCTGCACCGTCTAAGGTGTGGCCTCAATTATCTTCATTTTTAAATGTTTCCCAAATATATTTATATTTCCAACTAAACTACTGTCTAAACTTCTACCCATTTAAACAACTGCCTTCTTGACATTTCCATTTAAATATTACAAAGGCCTTCAAGTTCAACATGTCCAACTCATCATCTTCCTCTTAAAGCCTAGTCCTTTCCCAAAGTACCCTATGAGTGAATGGTACCACCATTCATCCAATTACTTAAACCAAAAAAACAAAAAGTCATCTCTGACCTCTACTGTCTGACATTCTACTCATCTGATAGCTAATGGATATATATCCAATGTATCACTAAATGTGTTGACTTTTGTGTCCTAAATGTCTTCTGCATACATTCACTTCTTTTTATCCACTACTACTGTCTAATTCCAAACTACTATCATTCCTCACCTGGACCCCTCCAATAACTTCTTCACTGATCTTTGAATATCCCCTGGAATCAATTCTCCCACACGCCACCTGAGTGAGCTTTTCCAAATGTAAATCTTATTGTGTTAATCTCAGCTGAAAACACTTCAGTAGTTTCACGTTGCTCTTAGGATGAAGGTCAACATCTTCAAGATAGCTTCCAAGCATTTGCCTAATTCAGCATCTTTCTATGTATACAGACTCACTACATATCCCTCTTCCCTTTAGTTATCATGTTTCACCTTCAGTTCTTCAAACAATCGACCCTTCTCTCCACCTCAGGACCTCTGCACACACTGTGTCATTTGCCTAGGATGCTCTTCCCTCTATCCTTGGTCTTCAGATCTCAGCTGAAATTTCACCCAGGGAAGTCTTTTCTGATGGCTAGACAAGAGCAGGTTGTCATACTTTAAAATCCCTTATGATTCACTATTTTGTCCTTTGTAACACTTACCATCACCTATATGTTTATATGTGTGGTTATTTTACCAATTTCTCTCACCCTCCCCAAGAATGTAAGTTTCACAAGAGTGGAAAATATGTATGTTTTGTTCATCAATGTATGCCAATATTTAGCAAAGTACCTGCCATACTCAGTAAATATTTGTTGAATGAATGAATAAACTTGATAGCTAGGGTATTATCCCATCTCAGAAAGCATCTTCCAGTAAAATTTCATAAAAAACCCACCCCACCAAATTTAAGCATTGGCTTCTCAACTAATGCCAGAAAGACTGATAATTATCTTTTAGTATCTATTCTTTATTTTTATCAAAATAGAATCCCCAGTTTGTAGCAGGAGTAGGCACTGTTATGGAGTGAAGGTTTGTGTCCTCCCAAAATTTATACGTTGAAGCCCTAACTCTCAATGTGATAATATTTGGAGGTGGAGTCTTTGGAAGGTAATTAGGTTTAGGTGAGGTCTTGAGGGATGGCCCTATAATGGGATAAGCATCCTTATAAGAAGAAAAAGAGAAACAGGAGCTCTCTCTTTCTCTCTGCCATGAGAACACAGTGAGAAGGCAATCATCTGCAAGCCGGCAGGAAGGCCCTCCCCAGGAAACAGATCTCTTGGCATCTTGATCTTGGACTTCCAAGCCTTCGATAAATAAATTGAGAAATAAATTTATATTGTCTAACAACTAAGTCTTGGTATTTTGTTATAGCAGGCTGAGCTAAGACAGACACTTAGGGGAAAAAAAGCCACAATTCTCAATCTCACTTGCATCCCAAGGAAACTATGTGAATAAGTTTGAACCGATGGGATGCAAACACAAACTTCTGGACATGCCCTTGAAAGGACAGGGCACACCTGCATCTTCCTCTTTTCATCTTTCTCCATGCTGGGCAGAAACATGGACAAGGTGGTGAACAGATTATAGCAACACTCAGAATGGAATAACAACATAGAAAAACCAGACCCCTGAGGATTTTGTGTACAGAGTCACTATAGCTCCCCAGACTTTTAGAAGAAAAAGAATATTCTATCTTGTTTAAAGCCTGTTTTCACTTTTATTATAGCAACTAAACTATTCTTGATTAGATAATTAATACATTCTACTAATCAAAATATTAAAGCATGTGAATATTTCTATAAAGGGTGACACAAAAATAAATTTTCACATAAATTCCTCCTAACAGATATGTGCCCAAAATAAAGTTAAGGAGGTAAAAAAGAGACATGCAGATTCAGGAAAACAGAAATAGAAAGCAAGGAAAATTTCATGTACTGCAATATTTTTTCAGGCCTGCCCAGTTCAACCCTATGCCCAGCTTATAGCTGAGTTTTGTCATCAAAACACTTGGTCAAATACACTGCCATTCCAATCTCCCCTCCAAGCTCACATTCTAATGTTCCCTCCTCTTTGAATTCTTTTAAAGGCTTTAAGGGCTTTGGGGAATCCATCTGCTTCCAACTGTGCTCAGTTCATTTTGGATTCATCCCCCTCTTCCCTCTTCCTCTTTATCTCTGCATCTTATCAAACCTGAGACTCCAACTACACACTCATTCAGACATGAGGCATTGGTAGTAAGAGAAAAACAGCCCTTTAAATTTAATCCAAATGCTAAAGCCCCATAAATCCACCCCACCCCATGCCACCCCTTCTCCAGAGATTGCTCACATACGCATTTTGGTAGCTGCTGCCACGGCACAGGTTGTGATCTAGCCCTCTCCCCACCTCCATTCACTTATTTATTTCCAGATGCCCTTGGTCAAGAGTCCCTTATCCTTATATTTCTACACAAAATTTATCTTCTCATTTGGCAGAGAACATGATGAGAACAATAACAAAGAGCTACAGGGATTAACTGACACTTAATGATTTCTCCTTTTATAGGATTCCAGCCAAGTATTCAACAAGCCATGCAACTCTCAATATGACTGCTATTTCCCCCATTGTGAATAATAGCTCGTTCCTAAAGGGCAGGGCTGATCCTTTGTTCCCTTAAACAAATGGAAAATGTTGAATTTTTCTTTTTTCTTTTTTTTTTTTCATTATTATACTTTAAGTTCTAGGGTACATGTGCATAACGTGCAGGTTTGTTACATATGTATACTTGTGTTATGTTGGTGTGCTGCACCCATCAACTCGTCAGCACCCATCAACTCGTCATTTACATCAGGTATAACTCCCAATGTAATCCCTCCCCCTCCTCCCTCCCCATCATAGGCCCCGGTGTGTGATAATCCCCTTCCCAAGTCCAAGTGATCTCATTGTTCAATTCCCACCTATGAGTGAGAACATGCAGTGTTTGGTTTTCTGTGCTTGCAAAAATTTGCTCAGAATGATGGTTTCCAGCTGCATCCATGTCCCTACAAAAGACACAAACTCATCCTTTTTTATGGCTGCATAGTATTCCATGGTGTATATGTGCCACATTTTCTTAATCCAGTCTGTCACTGATGGACATTTGGGTTGATTCCAAGTCTTTGCTATTGTGATCATTATGGAAAACAGTATGGCGATTCCTCAAGGATCTAGAACTAGATGTATCATATGACCCAAGTTTCTACCTGTGGTCATTGAGTCTTTCCAGTTTTAGACCATTACATTAAATTCTGGAGATAAATGGAAGACAAATGCACATTTGCTAGAAAGGTAATTAAGAGGGTTAGACCGGAACTAAGACATTCATGATTTCCTTAACCAATAAATATTGCTTTTTACATTTTAAAAATAATTAAATTCATACCAACAAAATTCATAGGAGCACGACGAAACATAAAATGGTAAGCAAGTTTAGAAACAAATTCTTATGTTATATTCTATTTGGAAGCAGACTTGTAAAAAACCTTTTCTCTGCTCAATGCCAATGAGCTCACAATGCCTAATTACTCTTTAAAATGACTTGTGGAGGGCATCAGGGAAGAGATGAAAATGATTCAGAGATGGTGTAATAGCGTAGTGGTGATATGGTTGAGATTATAGAAGACATTATTATTATTATTATTATACTTTAAGTTCTAGGGTACATGTGCATAACGTGCAGGTTTGTTACATATGTATACTTGTGCCATGTTGGTGTGCTGCACCCATCAACTCGTCATTTACATCAGGTATAACTCCCAATGCAATCCCTCCCTCCTCCCCCACTCCTCATAACAGGCCCCGTTGTGTGACGTTCCCCTTCCCGAGTCCAAGTGATCTCATTGTTCAGTTCCCACCTATTAGTGAGAACATGCGATGTTTGGTTTTCTGTTCTTGCGATAGTTTGCTGAGAATGATGGTTTCCAGCTGCATCCATGTCCCTACAAAGGACACAAACTCATCCTTTTTTATGGCTGCATAGTATTCCATGGTGTATATGTGCCACATTTTCTTAATCCAGTCTGTCACTGATGGACATTTGGGTTGATTCCAAGTCTTTGCTATTGTGAATAGTGCTGCAATAAACATACGTGTGCATGTGTCTTTATAGCAGCATGATTTATAATCCTTTGGGTATATACCCAGTAATGGGATGGCTGGGTCATATGGTACTTCTAGTTCTAGATCCTTGAGGAATCGCCACACTGTTTTCCACAATGGTTGAACTAGTTTACAATCCCACCAACAGTGTAAAAGTGTTCCTATTTCTCCACATCCTCTCCAGCACCTGTTGTTTCCTGACTTTTTAATGATTGCCATTCTAACTGGTGTGAGATGGTATCTCATTGTGGTTTTGATTTGCATTTCTCTGATGGCCAGTGATGATGAGCATTTTTTCATGTGTCTGTTGGCTGTACGCGTGTCTTCTTTTGAGAAATGTCTGTTCATATGCTTTGCTCACTTTTTGATGAAGTTGTTTGTTTTTTTCTTTTGTAAATTTGTTTGAGTTCTTTGTAGGTTCTGGATATTAGCCCTTTGTCAGATGAGTAGATTGCAACAATTTTCTCCCATTCTGTAGGTTGCCTGTTCACTCTGATGGTAGTTTCTTATGCTGTAAAATGCTGAATTTTTCAAAGGCCACAAAGCCAAAACTAGCAAGCTCCTATATCAAATATATTGATAACATTTCATAATTATGTGAATTCAGATATATTTAAGTAAAAAATCAAAACTGAAAATACTTCTGTTTTATACCTTGCTGGTGAGATCATTTTAAATTCTAGAAACAATTATTAAAACCATAGGCATTTGTAACTACCTGTAAATAGGAGGTAAGGGTGCCAATAATTCAATACTCAAATGCCTCTGTGTTTGATGGCAATTATCTCTATGACCAGTAATTTTTGCTATACTTCTAAATATTGAATTCAGAAGCAGCTGTTACTCCCACATTTCTTTACTGTACATGTATTATGTGCTAGATACTGAGAGTGTAAAGTAAGACATGTCCTTAATTTCTGAAGAAGATGATGAAACAAATGATACAATGTGTAAGTGCTGTGAGAAGGCACACATAGCCCACCTTGGAAAAGTGACCTCTAAATTTAATTTTAAAGAATAAGTAGGAGTTCTTTGGAGAAATTTAAGAGAAAATTCATTTTGGACAAAATACATAGCATGTTCAGAAGCACAGGAGCAAGAGTAAGAAAACACAACTAGTTGATTATAGTTGTTACTCAGGGAGCTAGTAGGGAAATAGCTCAGAAGACTGGAAAGATGAGCAAGTACATGACCCTGATTTGCTGGCTGCTTAGGTAAGTTAAGCTCAGTACAAGGTGCAGAAACTCTTCTCTGTCATTACTTAAACTTAAACAAGGATTTACAGATTACTAACCCTAAATATGAAAGAGGCTAATACTGGGGTCTGGTGACCAACCCATGATTGAGGCATTGATAAGCATTTCCCTACTTTCCATAAGGTGTAAGATAAGTACTGTTATTCCTATTTCACCAATGAGTAAACTGAGAGCAAAAGAAGCTAAATGACTGCCCAGATTTATAGCATTAGTCATAGAGCCAAGAACACACCTAATAATTCAGACTAAAAACCAAGTCCAGTGAAATTTCCACACAACACAGCTGCTTCTCAAAATAACAACTACCAACATTTGTTCTGATCTATTTATCTTATGAAGTCATTTCAAATGCATCATCTGGCTCAATACCCATAAAAACTCTATAAGGAAATTTACAGCTCAGAGATTTATTCCAAGTTTGTTCAGCTGTTGAATCAGGGACTCAAGACATGTGAGGATGATGATCTTTTGGTTAAGCCATTAGTCTTCTACTAACAGTCATAGATGAACATTTATGAAGGAATTGGAGTCTTTGAGGGTAAGTTGGGAAAGTAGTTACCAACCAATAAAAACTACAGGTCAAGGAAGGGGCTTGCTAATCTGGATTTTGCTCTTTACATCTTCATCAAGCCTATTTTTATTAATTTCACTATATATCTTTGCTTCAAAGAGGTTATCAGAGTTGCCATTTTACATTTATTTCAGTAGTTGCTTGATCAACATCTCTTTCCTCTAGAATACTATGAGTTCCATGAGAACAAGAAGAGATCCATTTTTGTTCATTATTGAATCTCCAGCATCTAGCACATTTAAAATAGGCACTCAGTAAATATCTTTCAAATATATGAAAAATTCCCCAATCCAGTGACTTTTGCAACCATCACCTGGATAACTTTATTATATTGACTCTCTCTTTTTTGAAACCTTTTTTAGCATGAGCCCAATAACATCCTCCTCATTTTAAAATAAATATATAAATATGTATATAACATTATATTTAGGGCTACAAATGCAGTTGTGTTACATGGATATATTGCATACCGCTGAAGTCTCCTGGCTTTTAGTATTGTCCTTATTTTTCCTATTCCTTTCCATTGCTTATTCTTGGTGCTTCATGTTTCCTCCCCTCAAAACTACCCATGAATGTTGTCCCCTAAATGCAATCCTCGCTTCTCTTTTCTTCCTACTTTATTTACTCTCCCTGAGTAATCTCACATACAACCAATAGTTCACCCACTATTAATCCCATTGGTTTTTAAATCTATCATCCAAGACCTCTTGCCTGACATCCTGATTCGTATTTCCAAACATCTACTAGGCATCTCACACACAATATGTTTCAAACCTAACCCACCATCTTGCTACCAAGCCTGTTTTTATGTATGCCTATGTTGATGAATACCAGTTGCCCAAGCCAGAAATTTTGAAATACTCAGCTACCATCTTGCTTATTCTCATCTCCATATCCAATTATTCCTCCAAGCTCTATATATTCTTTCTCCTAGATATTCCTGTAATTTTTGCCATTCTCTCCATTCCTACTGTCACTATGTCACTAATTTGGTTCAGTCTATTTGTGATCTTTGACCTAAATTCTTGTAGCCAGTCTTGTGCTCCCCAGTCTGGTGACAGTCTAGGGTGTCTTGTGGTAGATTTGGTGTCTAGTGAGGATACTCTCCCTGGTTCATAGATGGCCATCTTTTTGCTGTGTCCTCACTTTGCAGAGGCACAAGGGGTCTCTCTGGGGTCTCTTTTAAAAGGGTGCTAATTCCATTCATGAAAGTTCTACCCTTGCAACCTAATCACCTCCCAAAGGTCCCACCTCCTTACATCATCACCTTGGAGGTTAAGATTTCAGCATACGAATTTGGGGAAGACATAAACATTCAGTACATTACAATTCATAAATGATTTATGCAAGAAAAAATTCTATAATTCTAGCCCACAGACTAAGTTAGAATATAGTAAGTATGTGTATATTCTAACGCAAATGGTTTATTGGCTTATTTCAAAATGATTTTATTAATATTCATATGGCACACCACATACCTGATACAGAAATTTTTCATCAATTTATACAATAAGAAATTCTGACTCACAACAAATATTTTTGGCAGCAATTTTTGTAGACAATTCACTTTCCAAATCAGATTTGGCATCCAAGATCAATTTTTACATCATCTTGGCCCAAAGTTTACTGTATATATAACTTGAAATCTAGTTTTTCAAGAAATTAGGATGTTTTAAAAATTGTATAAGCATGTATCTTAGCCCCATAATAGGGAAATATGTGTAATTACATGTGTGCTATATTCTTTGGAGAAGCAAGATGTGAATTATGTAGAACATGCATATAAAAACAAAAAAATGCATCCAAGCATTCTGTGCATTGGCTGATGTTACTATTTTTAAGACAACAGCTTGGAAATGTACTTCTCTGCCAGTTTACTGTTGCGGTTGCAACTGTATTCAATTATTTACACCTATAACTTGCAATTACCCATGATGTATAGATAGGATTAAAAAGAAATAATATTTATTCTATCCCCTACACTCATATTTCCACCTTCTATTATAAATAAGAACTCAGAAGTGACAATTCAGCTTAGCCCATTCAACAACCTTTTGGCCTATTCGGTGCAGAATGTGTATCTGGGATAAATAACACAGGTTGATGTAAGGAAGCTGTATCCCTTTCTAGCTCCTCACAAATAATACCCTTGCTAAAAGTCTTGTGATTTGTTTGAAAAGCTACAGATGTCTTGATTGTCAAATGCCTTTCCATACTACTGTAAGTAGAGGAAATTACTAAATATTCCCAGTTTATGGATAATTTGCTATTTTTCTCACTATTCAGGTCCTGCTCATCTCCAAAAACAAGTATCAAGAGTATTTTATTCAGTATTGACCAACTCTATTTCTTCAATTATAAATCACGTTTCTTTCATATTTTGAGAGTTCATAAAATAGGATGTCTAAAATCAATGCATACCTGTGTATTGCAGTTTCTTTTTCCCCAAAAAAAGTACTCATGACACTAGTGATGCATCTACTAACTGATGATATCTTAAATTTGATGAAATATATTAAATTCCTAAAAATACAGCATATAGTAGCTATTAACAAATACACTGATGTCGAGTAATTATTTTTTAAATGTGCTTCATGAAAGTATCCAAGTTGCTTTTCAACAATCCTATGTTTATTTCTACCAATGCAAAACATGAAATTTAATTCATTATAATAAGTCCTTTAAAATAGGAGTGATGCCTTATTACTGTGTATTTTTTTATTATTATTATACTTTAAGTTCTAGGGTACATGTGCACGACATGCAGGTTTGTTACATATCTATACTTGTGCCATGTTGGCGTGCTGCACCCATCAACTCGTCAGCACCCATCAACTCGTCATCGGCATCAGGTATAACTCCCAATGCAATCCCTCCCCCTTCCCCCCTCTCCATGATAGGCCCCGGTGTGTGATGTTCCCCTTCCCGAGTCCAAGTGATCTCATTGTTCAGTTCCCACCTATGAGTGAGAACATGCAGTGTTTGGTTTTCTGTTCTTGCGATAGTTTGCTGAGAATGATGGTTTCCAGCTGCATCCATGTCCCTACAAAGGACACAAACTCATCCTTTTATATGGCTGCATAGTATTCCATGGTGTATATGTGCCACATTTTCTTAATCCCGTCTGTCACTGATGGACATTTGGGTTGATTCCAAGTCTTTGCTATTGTGAATAGTGCCGCAATGAACATACGTGTGCATGTGTCTTTATAGCAGCATGATTTATAATCCTTGGGGTATATACCCAGTAATGGGATGGCTGGGTCATATGGTACTTCTAGTTCTAGATCCTTGAGGAATCACCATAGTGTTTTCCACAATGGTTGAAGCAGTTTACAATCAAACCAACAGTGTAAAAGTGTTCCTATTTCTCCACATCCTCTCCAGCACCTGTTGTTTCCTGACTTTTTAATGATTGCCATTCTAACTGGTGTGAGATGGTATCTCATTGTGATTTTGATTTGTATTTCTCTGATGGCCAGTCATGATGAGCATTTTTTCATGTGTCTGTTGGCTGTATGAATGTCTTCTTTGATTTACTAGTACACAATGATTATATTCACTCACTCATTCAGCAGGGATCTTTTGAGAGCCTACCACATGCTAAGTATGCTCTAGGGTGTAAGAATACAAAGTATGGTAATGTTAGACCTAAACCATACTTTGTATTCTTACACCCTAGAGCATACTTAGCATGTGGTAGGCTCTCAAGAGATCCCTGCTGGATGAGTGAGTGAATACAATCATTGTGTACTAGTAAATCACAATTACACCTAAGCTTCTCAGTCCTATCTGTAAGCAAGGATTCAACAGAACAGCAAGACTTTCAGAATCTCACAAAGTATTTCTATTCTCAGATCAGTTCTAATTGTTATGAAATCCTCCCACCTGGCATTTGCTCTTAAAATCATTACTAGGATCAGAGGTCAGGAATAAAAGAAAGAAATTAGGATACTTCCCTACCCTAAGCCCTGGATTTTTGTTGTGCAGATTCAGGAATAAAAGAAAGGGCAGTTTTCATGTTATTTTTGTGTTTATTTTTTCATACACCTCAACTTAAAAGGAACTGAGAAATGATGTTATCTAACTAATAACTTTGAAGCAACAAAAGTCCATAGCTAACATGATTTGCCTAAATTCATCCAGCTGGTGAGAGCAGACCTGGACTAGATCCGTGCCCACTGACTCAAGGCTCACACTTGCTCCATGATTTCAGCTGTGCCAAAGGAAAACATCACCTTCTTGAGCCAGAGCTGCAGTCTTCAAGCTTAGTGATAGCTCATTCTTTGTGTGATGTTTACACAGAATTTTCCTAAAGCTCAAATAAATTATGGTCTTTATCTATACCTAGGCAGAATAAATTCTCATCTCATCAAAGCTAAGCAATCAGGTGAGGCCATATTTGCTGTCAACTCAAATTTAAAATTCTTCTTTTTTAGCAATATATCCTTCTCTCCTACCCATGAGTTTTCCTTGCCATCTTTCCAGGGCTAGTACAAATTGTCTGTGATATTTTATATGTTAGAATCTTGAGAAAAACGTTGTATTTCATTATGTTAGCTTCTTCTGCAACAATGTTTACTTTTGCCAACATAGCTTTCATTAGCATTTTACAGTTTTAATTTCATTCCTTTAATCTTTCCTGGAACTCATTTGCATTTTATATTTTATTATTCACACGTTATATTTTTCTTTCCCTAGATTATAATAAGTGATTTAGTCATTGTAGAATTTAAAAAACAAAATGGATACATATTTTTAGTGACCATTGCTTCTTATACTTTTCAATTTTGTCCTTCAGAGCCTTCTCTCTCAACTTTATATTTAAGTATTGTGTTTCTTTTAGCATTTTTTCTGTTTTAATTTGGCAATCATCATTCTAAGTGTTACTTTTCTGGGTCTCACTTGATTCTGAATTACAATCTAACTGAATTATGATGGCTATCACTCCGTTAAGCAGTCCCTTATGTCTACATCACTGATCATTTCCTCTGTGTTACTCAAAAGACCAAAATAAATTGTTTCCTTTCTTGTTTGTTCCTTTAAAGTCCATATTGGATAATCAACAAGTTCCCCACCATGTACACAAACTTGGAGTTAAAATGATTTAATATCCTGTGGGCCAGTTTATGTCCAAGGGGGTGAATACTTCCATAACCCCTTTTTTTAACTTTTCCACAAACCCTTTCCTTATTTTACCATTTACCCAAACAGCATTAGCCACGTTCCTCATATCAGTTTACCCTGTGACTAAATTTAATTTTGAGTTACTTAACAATGATACTACAGTTCTTTAAAGGTCTTCTCACTCTCTCAAGTATTTCCAAACTTCATTTAGTTAGAAATTTGTACTCCCAAATTAGGCAAAATATTCCCACCCTGTTATAGAGGAATAGAGAAGCATGCACACATAGTAACGTATACATGAATCAAAAAATTGTGAGTGTTCATCATGTTCTATATACAAAAGAAATTTCTAAATTGCCTGAAAACAGTATCTTCTCATAAGTTGCCTCTGGATAGGGATCAGGAATCCTGGGCTATAGTCTTGGCTCTGCCATTAATTAATCTGTGACACTGAGAAAGTTAAATCTTAAGTTCTATGTCTTAATCTGGAAACATGATTCTCCTTGTGATGCCATTAAAGCTAAGAATTTACTCAGCAACCACTCTCTCAAAGATGGTACAAAATAAACTCAAGACAGTCTTAAACTACATTGTCACAAATTCTGGATATTTTGGATCCAAATTAACGAGTTTGAACTACATTTTTGAATTTTGAGACCTAGCGACATGGGACTCATATATTTAAACCATCTAAGAAGACATAATTTTAAAGAAAATAGAAAAAGAGACAATGCATATCTCCAACAGCCAAATGAATAGGAGGAAGCTGGGAAGGATGATTCCAAACAGTAAGTGCAGCTGGGCACAGTGGCTCACATCTGTAATCCCAACAATTTGGGAGGCCAAGGCAAAAGGATCTGTTGAGACCAGGAGTTTGAGACCAAACAGTTGGTTATCCAAAACTTTATAGTTTACTTTGGAAATTTTATTTATTTGAATTGGCTCAATTATAGTATTTCTAACAAGCATAAAATGAAACTACCCAGACCTGTAGCTATTCCTTTCTCTATAGTCCCCACTTTCTGTTCAAAATAGTCTTAATCATTCTTCAAAATGATGTAAAGAATTTAACAATGTTCTTAATATGCCCTGCAAGTTTGATAATTCATATCTTTCTTAAAGTAGGAAAATAATTGCTTTTGCTTTCATGACTATTATTAAGATTTGGTGAACATGCTTTATCAAATCAATACTTAAATATAAAAGGAGGCCAGGTGCAGTGGCTCATGCCTGTATTCCAGTATTTTGAGAGGTCGAGGGAAAAACATTGTTTGAGCCAAGAAGTTTGAGACTATCCTGGCCAACATGGCAAAAACTCCGTCTCTACCCCTCCCCCCCCAAAAAAATATATGTATTAGCTGGGCGTGGTGGTGCATGCCTGTAGTCTTAACTACTCAGCAGGATGAGTTGGGAGAATTCCTTGAGCCCAGGAGGTCAAGCCTGCAGTGAGTGGTAATCATGCCACTGTACTACAGCCTGGGTGACAGAGCAAGAGTCTGTCTCTAAATAAATAAATAAATGGTAGGTTGGTGCAAAAGTAATTGCAATTTTGCCATTAAAGGTAAAAGGAGGGCACGCCCAAGATGGCTGAATAGGAACAGCTCCAGCCTGCAGGTCCCAGCGTGAGGGACACAGAAGATGGTTGATTTCTGCATTTTCAACTGAGGTACCAGGTTCGTCTCACTGGGGAGGGCCAGACAATCGATACTGGTTAGCTGGTGCAGCCCCACCAGCGAGAGCTGAAGCAGGGTGAGGCATCACCTCACCTGGGAAGCACAAGGGGGAAGGGAATCCTTTTTCCTAGCCAAGGGAAACTGAGACACACAACACTTGGAAAATCGGGTAACTCGCACCTTAATACTGAACTTTACCAAGGGTCTTAGCAAAAGACACACCAGGAGATTATATCCCACACCTGGCCCAGAGGGTCCCAAGACCATGGATCCTCCCTCATTGCTAGCACAGCAGTCTGAGATCTAACAGCAAGGCAGCAGCGAGGCTGGGGGAGGGTCGCCCTTTGCTGAGGCTTAAGTGGGTAAACAAAGCCACATGGAAGCTCAAATTGGGTGGAGCCCGCCGCAGCTCAGGAGTCCAACTGGCCTCTGTAGACTCCTCCTCTGGAGACAGGGCATAGCTAAACAAAAAGCAGGAGAAACCTTGGCAGAGGTCAAAGCCCCTGTCTGATAGCTTTCAAGAGAGCAGTGGATCTCCCAGCACGGAGGTTGAGATCTGAGAACAGACAGACTGCCTGCTTAAGTGGGTCCCTGACCCCTGAGTAACCTAACTGGGAGACATCCCCTACTAGGTGCAGCCCGACACCCCACACTTCACACGGCAGGGTACACCCCCGAGACGAAGCTTCCAGAGCAAGAATCAGACAGCAACATTCACTGTTCAGCAATATTCTATCTTCTGCAGCCTCCACTGCTGATGCCCAGGCAAAGAGGGTCTGGAGTGGACCTCAAGCAAATGCCAACAGACCTACAGCTGACGGTCCTGACTGTTAGAAGGAAAACTAACAAACAGAAAGGACACCCACACCAAAACCGCATCACTACGTCACCATCATAAAACACCAAAGGCAGATAAAACCACAAAGATGGGGAAAAAGCAGTGCAGAAAAGCTGGAAATTAAAAAAATCAGAACACATCTCCCCCTCCAAAGGAACGCAGCTCATCACCAGCAATGGAACAAAGCTGGAGAGAGAATGACTTTGACGAGTTGATGGAAGAAGGCTTCAGTCAATCAAACTTCTCAGAGCTAAGGGAGGAACTACGTAACCAGTGAAAAGAAACGAAAAACCTTGAAAAAAGAATGGATGAATGGATAACTAGAATAATCAATGCTGAGAAGACCCTAAAAGAACTGATAGAGATGAAAACCATAACACGAGAACTACGTGACAAATGCACAAGCTTCAGTAATCAACTTGATTAACTGGAAGAAAGAGTATCAGTGATTGAAGATCAAATGAATGAAATGAAACGAGAAGAGAAGTGTGGAGAACAGAGAGTAAAAAGAATGAACAAAGCCTCCAAGAAGTATGGGATTATGTAAAAAGACCAAAACAACGTCTGATTGGTGTGCCTGAAAGTGAAGGGGAAAATGAAACCACGTTGGAAAACGCTCTACAGGATATCATCCAGGAGAACTTCCCCAACCTAGTAAGGCAGGCCAACATTCAAATTCACAAAATACAGAGAACGCCACAAAGATATTCCTTGAGAAGAGCAACTCCAAGACACATAATTGTCAGATTCATCAAAGTTGAAATGAAGGAAAAAAATATTGAGGGCAGCCAGAAAAGTCGGGTTACCCACAAAGGGAAGCCCATCAGACTAACAGCAGATCTCTCGGCAGAAACTCTACAAGCCAGAAGACAGTGGGGGCCAATATTCAACATTCTTAAAGAAAAGAATTTTCAACCCAAAATTTCATATCCACACAAACTAAGTTTCATCAGTAAAGGAGATATAAAATCCCTTACAGACAAGCAAATGCTTAGAGATTTTGTCACCACCAGGCCTGCCTTACAAGACATCCTGAAGGAAACACTAAACATGGAAAGGAACAACAGGTAACAGCCATTGCAAAAACATGTCAAAATGTAAACTCCATCGAGCTAGGAAGAAATTGCATCAACTAATGAGCAAAATAACCAGCTAATATCATAATGACAGGATCAAGATCACATATAACAATATTAACCTTAAATGTAAACGGATTAAATGGTCCAATTAAAAGACACAGACTGGCAAATTGGATAGAGTCAAGACACATCAGTTTGCTGTATTCAGGAGACCCATCTCACATGCAGAGACACACATGGGCTCAAAATAAAGGGATGGAGGAAGACCTACCAAGCAAATGGAAAAAAAAAAAAAAAAAAGCAGGGGTTGCGATCCTAGTTTCTGATAAAACAGACTTTAAACCAACAAAGATCAAAAGAGACAAAGAAGACCATTACATAATCATAAAGGGATCAATTCATTAGGAAAAGCTAACTATCCTAAATATATATGCACCCAATACAGGAGCACCCAGATTCATAAAGCAAGTCCTTAGAGATTTATATAGAGACTTAGACTCCCATACAATAATAATCGGAGACTTTAACACCCCACTGTCAACATTAGACAGATCAACGAGACAGAAAGTTAACAAGGATATCTAGGAGTTTAACTCAGTTCTGCACCAAGCATACCTAATAGACATCTACACAACTCTCCACCCCAAATCAACAGAATATGCATTCTTCTCAACACCACATCACACTTCTTCCAAAATAGACCATATAGTTGGAAGTAAAGCACTCCTCAGAAAATGTAAAAGAACAGAAATTATAACAAACTGTCTCTCAGACCACAGTGCAATCAAACTAGAACTCAGGACTAAGAAACTCAGTCAAAACCACTCAATTACATGGAAATTGAACAACCTGCTCCTGAATGACTACTGGGTACATAACAAAATGAAGGCAGAAATAAAGATGTTCTTTGAAACCAATGAGAACAAAGATACAACGTACCAGAATCTCTGGGACACATTTAAAGCAGTGTGTAGAGGGAAATTTATAGCACTAAATGCCCACAAGAGAAAGCTGGAAAAATCTAAAATTGACACCCTAACATCACAATTAAAAGAACTGGAATAGCAAGAGGAAACACATTCAAAAGCTAGCAGAAGGCAAGAAATAACTAAGACCAGAGCAGAACTGAAGGAGATAGAGACACAAAAAACCCTCCAAAAAATCAATGAATCCAGGAATTGGTTTTTTGAAAAGATCAACAAAATTGATAGACCACTAGTAAAACTAATAAAGAAGAAAAGAGAGAAGAATCAAATAGATGCAATAAAAAATGATAAAGGGGATATCACCACCGACCCCACAGAAATAGAAACTACCATCGGAGAATACTATAAACACCTCTACACAAATAAACAAGAAAACCTAGAAGAAATGGATAATTTCCTGGACACTTACACTCTCCCAAGACTAAACCAGGAAGAAGTTGAATCCCTGAATAGACCAACAGCAGGCTCTGAAACTGAGGCAATAATTAATAGCCTACCAACCAATAAAAGTCCAGAACCAGACGGATTCACAGACGAATTCTACCAGAGGTACAAGGAAGAGTTGATACTATTCCTTCTGAAACTATTCCAATCAATAGAAAAAGAGGGAATCCTCCCTAACTCATTTTACGAGGCCAATATCATCCTGACACCATAGCGTGACAGACATACAACAAAAAAAGAGAATTTTAGACCAATATCCCTGATGAACATCGATGCAAAAATCCTCAATAAAATACTGGCAAACGTAATCCAGCAGCACATCAAAAAGCTTATCCACCACGATCAAGTGGGCTTCATCCCTGGGATGCAAGGCTGGTTCAACATTCGGAAATCAATAAATGTAATCCAGCATGTAAACAAAATCAAAGTCAAAAACCACAAGATTATCTCAATAGATGCAGAAAAGTCCTTTGACAAAATTCAATAGGCCTCCGTGCTAAAAACTCTCAATAAATTCAGTATTGATGGAACGTATCTCAAAATAGTAAGAGCTATTTATGACAAACCCACAGCCAATATCATACTGAATGGGCAAAAACTGGAAAAATTCCCTTTGAAAACTGGCACAAGACAGGGATGCCCTCTCTCACCACTCCTATTCAACATAGTGTTGGAAGTTCTGGCTAGGGCAATCAGACAAGGGGAAGAAATCAAGGGTATTCAGTTAGGAAAAGAAGAAGTCAAATTGTCCCTGTTTGCAGATGGCATGATTGTATATTTAGAAAACCCCATCATCTCAGTCCAAAATCTCCTTAAGCTGATAAGCAACTTCAGCAAAATCGCAGGATACAAAATCAATGTGCAAAAATTCCAAGCATTCTTATGCACCAGTAACAGACAAACAGAGAGCCAAATCATGAATGAACTCCCATTCACAATAGCTTCAAAGTGAAGAAAATACCTAGGAATCCAACTTTCAAGGGATGTAAAGGACCTCTTCAAGGAGAACTACAAACCACTGCTCAGTGAAATAAAAGAGGACACAATCAAATGGAAGAACATACCATGCTCATGGATAAGAAGAATCCATATTGTGAAAATGGCTAAACTGCCCAAGGTAATTTATAGGTTTAATGCCATCCTCATTAAGCCCCCAATGAGTTTCTTCACAGAATTGGAAAAAAACTGCTTTAAAGTTCATGCAGAACCAAAAAAGACCCGGCATTGCCAAGACAATCCTAAGACAAAAGAACAAAGCTGGAGTCATCACGCTACCTGACTTCCAACCATACTACAAGGCTACAGTAAGCAAAACAGCATGGTACTGCTACCAAAACAGAGATATAGACCAATGGAACAGAACAGAGTCCTCAGAAATAACACCACACATCTACAGCCATCTGATCTTTGATAAACCGTACAAAAAGAAGAAATGGGGAAACGATTCCCTATTTAATAAATGGTGCTGGGAAAATTGGCTAGCTCTAAGTTGAAAGCTGAAACTGGATCCTTTCCTTACTCCTTATAAGAAAATTAATTCAAGATGGATTAGAGACTTAAATGTTAGACCTAATACCATAAAAACCCTAGAAGAAAACCTAGGGAATACCATTCAGGACATAGGCATTGGCAAGGACTTCATGTCTAAAACACCTAAAGCAACAACAACAGAAGCCAAAATTGACAAATGGGATCTAATTAAACTAAAGAACTTCTGCACAGCAAAAGAAACTACCATCAGAATGAACAGGTAACCTACCCAATGGGACAAAATTTTTGCAATCTACTCATCTGACAAAGGGCTAATATCCAGAACATATAAAGAACTCAATCAAATTTACAAGAAAGAAACAAACAACCCCATCAAAGTAGGCAAAGGATATGAACAGACACTTCTCAAAAGAAGACATTCATACAGCCAACAGACACATGAAAAAATGCTCATTATCACTCACCATTAGAGAAATGTAAATCAAAACCACAATGAGATACCATCTCATACCAATTAGAATGGCAATCATTAAAAAGTCAGGAAACAACAGGTGCTGGAGAGGATGTGGAGAAATAGGAACACTTTTACACTGTTGGTGGGACTGTAAACTAGTTCTACCATTGTGGAAGACTTGTGGCGATTGCTCAAGGATCTAGTAGTAGAAATGGTATTTCTAGTTTTGACCCAGCCATCCCATTACTGGGGATATACCCAAAGGATTATAAGTCATGCTGCTACAAAGACACATGCACATGTATGTTTATTGCCACACTATTCACAATAGCAAAGACTTGGAATCAACCCAAATGTCCATCAGTGACAGATTGGATTAAGAAAATGCGGCATGGCCGGGCACGGTGGCTCAAGCCTGTAATCCCAGCACTTTGGGAGGCCGAGACGGGCGGATCACGAGGTCAGGAGATCGAGACCATCCTGGCAAACACAGTGAAACCCCATCTCTACTAAAAAATACAAAAAAAAAAAACTAGCCTGGCGAGGTGGCGGGCGCCTCTAGTCCCAGCTACTTGGGAGGCTGAGGCAGGAGAATGGTGTAAACCCGGGAGGCAGAGCTTGCAGTGAGCTGAGATCCGGCCACTGCACTCCAGCCTGGGCGACAGAGCCAGACTCCATCTCAAAAAAAAAAAAAAGAAAATGTGGCACATATACACCATGGAATACTATGCAGCCATAAAAAAGGATGAGTTTGTGAACTTTCTAGGGACATGGATGCAGCTGGAAACCATCATTCTCAGCAAACTATCGCAAGAACGGAAAACCAAACAACGCATGTTCTCACTCATAGGTGGGAACTGAACAATTAGGTAACTTGTACATAGGAAGGGGATCATCACACACTGGGTCCTATTGTTGGGGGGTGGGAAGGATAGTATTAGGAGATTAGATTTGTCTTTTGTGACTCCAACTAGAGTTATGAGTGGATTGCACACCACAGTTACAATGTTAGAGTATTCTGTGTTTGTCCATATACTTAATTTTATTTGTGGGTTTTATACCTTCAAGTTTTTTGCACATTAGTGGTTTTTTCCCCTTCAGATTCAAGAAGTGTCTTTAGCATTTGTAGTAAGGTGGGTCTGGTGGTGTTGAATTTTCTCAGCTTTTGTTTATTTGGGATGGACTTTATATTTGAAGAATAAATTTGCTGGATACAGTATCTTAGACGGTAGTTTCTTTTCTCAGGACTTTGAAAATATTGTCCCACTCCCTCCTGGCTTGTTGGTTTTCCCTGAGAAGACTGTTGCCAGATGAATTGCAGCTCCTTTATATGTTTCTTACTTCTATTTGTTGCTGCTTTTAGAATTCTCTCTTGGTTTTTGACTTTTGAGAATTTGATTATTATATGCCTCTCATTTGGGTCAGATCTGTTTGGTGTTCTCTGATCTTCCTCTTCTTGGATATTTACATCTTTCTCAAGCTTTGAAAAGTTTTCTTCTATGATTGCTTTGAATAAGCTCTCTACCACTTGCTCTTGCTCAACTCCTTCTTGAACACCAATAATTCTTAGATCTGGTCTCTTGAGGTAATTTTTTAAATGTTGTAGGCAATCTTTTTTCTTTTTCTCCCTCTGCCTGTGTATTTTCAAATATCCTGTCTTCTAGCTTACTGATTTTTTTCTCTGCTGGATCCATTTTGCTGTTGAAAGTCTGTAATAAAATTTTCAGTCAGCCAATGTATTTCTCACTTTCAAAGTTTCCACTTGATTTCTTATTATTTCAATGTCTTTGTTAAAAGTCTTTAATTTTTTTTCTGAATTTTTGTGTCCTTTGCAACTGCCTTCCTATATACCCACTGAGAATGGACTCAGCAAAACTTCAGCACAGCCTTCACTAACAACTACATCATAAACCACCAAGGAAATCATGGATAGCACTAAAGCTGGTTAAAGGTAAAGAAGTCATACAGAGACCAAACTACTGTGTAGACATAAAATCAAAGCCAAAGTTGCCTACTCAACTAACAATATATATCCATGTTTAGGGAAATGTCCTCTCCTATGAAAGCAAATCCAAAGAATTGGAAGAGGCAACTGTTAGACTAGATGGATAAATATCAACATGAGGACACAGATACATGAAAAACTGAGGAAATACAACACCTTCAAGGGAACTCAATAATTCTCCAGCAGCAGATCACAATCAAAAAGAAATTTGTGAAAAATTTCAGATAAAACATTAAAAATGCTGTTTTAAAGAAGTTCAGTGAGTTATGAAAGAATTCTAAAATACAATACAGAGAAATCAGAAAACTAATTCAGGATATGAGTGAGAAATTTGCCAACAAGATTAAAAATTTTTAAATGAACCAAATAGAAATTCTGGAACTGAAGAATTTATTGTGTGAAATACAAAATACATACAAAAGTTCGACAAAATAAACTAGACCAAGCAGAAGAAAGAATCTTAGAACTAGAAGACATGTCTTTTGAAAAATAATAAAAATGATTGAACAAAGTCTTTGTGACATTTAAGACAACATAAAATGACAAAATATTCAAATTATTGGTGTCCTCAACAGCAAAGAGAAGAGAAAAGGATTACAAAATGTATTTGATAAAATGGTAAATTAAAACTTCCCAAGTCTAGCAAGATATTTAGGCATCCAGATACAGGAGGCTCAATCATCCTCAAACACATAAAATGCAAAAAGGTATTTTCACCCAATATGATAGCCAAACTGTTTAAAGTCAAAGAAAAAGAGAGAATTCAAACTTAGCATGATAAAAGTGTTTAGTCACCTGTGTTTAGTTAACAATAGGTTTCCCATCAGAAACCTCACAGGCCAAGAGAATGAGTGTAATATTTAAGTCTTAACTGAAAAAAAAAAAAAAAAAACTGGCACCCAACAATACTACAACCAATAATAATATCCTTAATAAATGAAGAAGAAATAAATTCTTTTCCAGACAAGCAAATGTTGAGGGAATCTCTCTGTCACCACTAGGCTGGTACTATAAGAAATACTAAAGGGAGTTCTAAACCTGGAAGTGAAAGGAAGACATTTATCATCATGAAAACATGTGAAACTATAAACTTCATGGGTAAATCAAACACACAAATGAGAAAGAGAAAAAACTCAAATTGTGCCACTACAGAAAAAAAACAGACCACAATGACAAACAATAAGAGAAAAAAGAAAGAAACAAAGAATATAGAAAACAAACAGAAACAATAAAAAATATGACAAGGACAAAATCACTTTACATATCAATAATTATCAAGAATGAAAAACAGATTAAATTCTTCACTTAAAATATATAGAATAGCTAAATAGATCAAGAAGCATGATCCAACTACATATTGCCTACAAGAAATGCACATTATGGGCGAAGATATGTACAGACTCTAAGTAGGGATGAAAATAGATATTCCACACAAACAAAAACCAAAAGCAAGCAGTATTGGCTCTTCTTTTATCATATAAAAAGTTAAAAAAAGACAAAGAAGGTCATTGTATAGTGATAAAAAGATCAATTCAACTAGAGGAAATAATAATAAATATATATGCACCTAATACTGGAGCATCCAGATTCATAAAGCAAATATTAATAGATCTAAAGAGACAGGCAGATGCTAACGCAACAATAGTTGGGGACTTCAACACTCACTTTCAGCCATAGACAGCATCATCTAGACAGAAAATCAACAAAGAAATGGTGGATTTTAACTGGGCTTTAGACCTAACAGATATTACAGAACATTTTATCCAACAACTATATAATATATATTATTCTTATCAGCACGTGGAACATTCTCCAGGAGAGAGTACCTCTTAAGGCACAAAATAAGTCTCACTAAATTTAACAAATCAAAATCCCATCAAGTATCTTCTCAAACTATAATGTAATAAAACTAAAAATCAGTACCAAGAGGAAGCTTGGAAACTATACAAAAACATGGAAACTAAACAACATGCTCCTAAAAGGTCATTGGGTCAATGAAGAAATTAAGTTGGAAATCAAAAATTTCTTGAAACAAATTAAAATGCAAACATAACATAGCAAAAGTAGAAAAAATTTAAATAAACAATCTAATGCCCTTTAAGAAACTAAAAAAGTAAGAACAAACCAAACCAAAATTAGCAGAAGGAAAAAGTAATAAATATCAGAGCAGAACTAAATGAAATAGAGACTAAAAAATTTCAAAGAATCAGTGAAACAAAATCTTGGTTCTTAAAATTGACATACAACTAGCTAGACTAATGAAGATTAAAGAAGGAAAATCCAAATAAACAAAATCAGAAATGAAAAAGGAGACATTACAACTGATAGCATAGAAACACAAAAGATTATCAGAAACAATTATGAACAACTATATGCTAGCAAACTGAAAAACCTAAACAAAATTAGTAAAGTGCTGGAAATATACAACCTACCAAAACTGAATCAAGAAAAAATAGAAAACCTAAAGTTGCAAATAGTGAGACTGAATCAGTAATGAAAAGTCTCCCAATAATAGAAAAGCTCAGGCTGGGTGCCATGGCTCATGCCTGCAATCTCAGCACTGTGGAAGGCCAAGGCGGGCGGATCATGAGGTTAAGAGATCAAGACCATTTTGGCCAACATGGTGAAATCTCGTCTCTACTAAAAATACAAAATTAACTGGGCGTAGGAAAAAGCCACCAGTCCCAGCTACTTGGGAGGCTGAGGCAGGAGAATTGCTTGAACCCAAGAGGCGGAGGTTGCAGTGAGCCAAGATTGTACCACTGCACTTCAGCCTAGCAACAGAGCAAGATCTACTGGCGAAAGAAAGAAAGAAAGAAAGAAAGAAAGAAAGAAAGAAAGAAAGAAAAGAAAGAAAGAAAGAAAAGAAAGAAAGAAGAGAGAGAGAGGGAGTGGAGGGAGGAGGAGGGAGGAGGGAAGGAAGAAAAGGAAGGAAGGAAAAGAAAAGAAAGTGAAGGAAAAGAAAAGAAAGAAAGAAGGAAGAAAGAAAGAAAGAGAAAGAAAAGAAAGAAAGAAAGAAAGAAAGAAAGAAAGAAAGAAAGAAAGAAAGAAAGAAGAAAGAAAGAAAGAAAGAAAGAAAGAAAGAAAGAAAGGAAGGAAGGAAGGAAGAAGGAAGGAAGGAAGGGAAGGAAGGAAGGAAGGGAAGGAAGGGAAGGAAGGAAGGAAGGAAGAAAGGAAGGAAGGGAAGGAAGGAAGGAAGGAAGGAAGGAAGGAAGGAAGGAAGGAAGGAAGGAAAGGAAAGGAAGGAAGGAAGAAAAGCTCAGAACTGGATGTAATCTCAGCTAAATTCTACCACACTTATAAAGAAGAATTAATACGAATCCTCATTAAACTATTCCAAAAAATTGAAGAGGAGGGAACTTTCCATAACTTACTGTATAAGACTAGTGTTACTCTAATACGAAAACCAGACAAGGACACAGCAAAAATATATAACTACAGGTCGATATCCCTGATGAACATACACATAAAATCCCTCAAGAAAATACTAGCAAACCAATCTAACAGCACATTAACAAAATACTACGCTATTACCAAGTAGGATTTATAGCAGGGATGCAAGTATGGTTCAACATACAAATCAATAAACATAATTTATCTAATCAACAGAATAAAGGACAAAAGCCATATGATCACCTCAATATATAGAGAAAAGGCCTATGATAAAATTCGACATCCCATCATAATAAAAATTCTCAACACACTAGGAACAGAAAAAGCATACCCAAAATAATAAAGGTCATATATGACAAACCCACAGCTAACATCATATTGAATGGGGAAGAACTGAAAGCCTTTTCTCTGAGATCTGGAACAAGACAAAGATGCCTGCTTTCACCATTCCTACTCAACATATTACTAGAAGTTCTAGCCAGAAAAATCAGTCAAGAGAAAGAAATAAAGGCATCTAAATTAGAAAAGAGGAAGTCAAATTGTCCCGTTTTGCTGATGATACGATCTTATCTAGAAAAACCTTAAGACTCCAACAAAAATCTCCTAGATTTGATAAATTCATTAAAGCTGTAGGATACAAAATCAATAAACAATAATCAGTAGTGCTTCTATACACCAATAATGAACTTATTGAGAAAGAAACTAAGAAAGCAATCCTATTTACAATAACTACAAAAAATAAAATAGCAATAAATTTAACCAAGGAGGTGAAAGATCTCTACAAGGAAAACTATGAAAAACTAATTAAAGAAACTAAAGAAGATACAATCAAATTGCAAGACATCTCATGTTCATGAATTAGAAGAATATCATTAAAATGACCATAGTGCTGAAAGTAATCTACATGTTCAATGGTATCTCTGTCAAAAATACCAATGTCATTTTTCACAGAATCAGAAAAAAAATACATTCATATGGAACCAAAAAAGAGCCAGAACAGCCAAAACCATTCTGAGCAAAAAGACAACAGCTGAAGGCATCACCTACCTGACTTCAAAATATATTAGAAAGCTACAATGACAGGATTGTTAAGGGTATAAAAATAGACACATAGACCAATGGAACAGAATAATGACACCAGAATTAAATTCACTTGTTTATAGCCAACTGATTTTCAATAAAGGTGCCAAGAACATACACTCAGGAGAGGAAACTCTTCAATAAATAGTTTTGGGAAAATTTGAAATTCATGATATGCATAAGAATAGACCAAACAGGTATGTCTCCCCATATACAAAAATCAACTGAAGATGGGTTAAAGACTTAAATGTAAGACCTGAAACAATAAAACTGCTAGAAAAAAAAGAAAGAGAAAAAACAAAACATCAGTCTAGGCAAAGATTTCATGGCTAAGACCTCAAAAGCACAGACAACCACAACAAACAGGCAAATAGGAATATATTAAACTAAAAAGCTTCTGCACAGCAAAAGAAACTATCGACAGAGTGAAGATACAACTTACAGAATGACAGAAAATATTTGCAAACTATTCATCTGGCAAGGGATTAATATCCAGCATATACAAGAAATTCAAACAACCCAACAATTTAAAAAGAAATCCTGTTAAAAAGTGGGCTAACTATATGAATAGACATTTCTCAAAAGAATACATACAAATGGCCAACAGATATATTTTTTAAAATGCTCAACATCACTAATCATCAGAGAAATACAAATCAAAACTACAATGAGATATTATCTTACCCCAGTTAGAATAGCACTATTAAAAATACTAGAAATAACAGATGCTGGTGAGGTTGTGGAGAAGGAACTCTTATACACTGTTGTGGGAATGTGAATTAGTACAACCACTATGAAAAACAGTATGGAGATTCCTCAAAAACCTAAAAATAAAACTATGATATGATTCCTTCATCCCACTACTGGGTATACATCCAAAGGAAAAGAAATTATTATATCAAAGAGACATCTGCATTGCCATGTTTATTGCAGCACTATTCACAGTAGCCAAGATGTGGAATCAACTTAGGTGTCCAACAACAGATGAATGGACTATTTAGGGGCCTGGAACGATAGGTGGACATGTCCCTAACTTTGCAAGATAGGCAACTTAGTAGCATGAAAAGAAAATCAGATGTGGACTCAAGAAATTAAATTCTGGTCTTTTCTGCCAATTACTAGCCATACAACTTTAAAGTAAGTTACTTAATTAGTTTTCATACTGGTAAAATGTGGCTAACGATATTGTCTCTCAGTAAAGTTATTTGTATTATTTAAATTTTGTAAATTTTCATTATCATTGTTACATAATACTTTATATGTAAAAATTAATAGATATGTAAAAAATTTAAAAGAAATTAATGGATAAAGAAAATGTGGTATACATACATAATAGAATACTAGAATACTATTCAGCCATAAAAAGAATGAAATCATGTCTTTTGTAGCAATATGGATGGAACTGGAGGTTATTATGTTAAGTGAGATAACCCAGGTACATAAAGACAGATATTGCAAGTTCTCACTCACATGTGAGAGCTTAAAAAGTTGATCTCATAGTGATAGATAATAGAATGACAGATACCAGAGGCTGAGAAAGGTATGTGGGTGAGAGTCAGAGAGATAAAAAGAGGTTGATTAATGGGCAGAAACATACAGTTAGATAGAAGAAGCAATTCCCAACATTCGATAGCAGAGTAGGGTGACTACAGTGAGCAACAATGTGTTATATATTTCAAAGTTGCTAGAAGAGAGAACTTGAAATGTCACCAAGATGTCGAATACCCCATTATCCTGACTCGATCATTACACATTCTATTCATGTAGCAAATACTCATACATACCCCATCAATATGTAAAATATTTTGTGTCAGTAGCAAAAATGATAAGTCTCAGCAACAACAAAACATTTTGAATTTCTTTTTTGTGTTATTTTGAAGATTCCTGAATTTCCTTTAAACTGCTATTTTGAATTACTTGTCAGAAAACTCATGTATCACCATCTCAGTAACATCAGTCCCTGTTCCCTTGCTTTGTCCATTTGAGGAGATTGTTGTTCCTGTTTGCTCTTGTTTCTTGTAGATGTACATCTCTGTCTTTGCATTGAAGGATTAGTTATTTATTCCATTCTTCTGTGTCTGGCTTGTTTTGATTATTATAGAATATGTTTTATTAGAGATTCTTTGTAATTTAAGTGTTGATTTGATTTCTTTTATTTTTCCCAACAGGTTATTCCCTCCTTTCAGCAGTAAATGATGCCTAAAGCCCAGGCTGACCTTAGCTCTGGTAAAGGAGTGGTGCTTGTCTTGAATGGGGGAGGTTCCAAAGGGGAAGGGTGGCTCAAGGTTTGTGCCCAGGGCCCCTGTGAAATGAACCTCATACTGTGCAGTACTGCTAAACAGCCACTCTGATTTGGAATCTCCTTTGGCGGAGTGACAGAGCAGAATTTCTAGGGCTGGAGACAGTATTTCTGCCTTCCCCCTTTTCCTCTGGCTATCCTCAGGTATATTTCTCTCTTCAAGTACTCCCAATGCTTCCCATGAGTTGAGGCAGGGACAGACATCCTGCCAGGGAACTCACAGTGGTGGGGATGCTGGGTATCCACCTTGATCTCACTTTTTCCAATGTAGAAACAGTGAGTAGCGGGAAGGATTTTCTGCGTGCTTGATGCCAGGCAGATTGTGAGAAGGGGTGCCTGATTCTCTTACCATCTTCTCAGAGTATCTTCATGTCTGTGGCCTCAAGAACTGTCTCCTCCTCATATATGAGTTCTGGTATGTTGCTGGTGATAATCTCAGTGCTTTATATTTGTTTCTGATTTTCTGTAAGGAGGAGTAAAGCCAGCTTGCTTCTACACTGCCATTTTGGAACCAGAAATCTAACAAAAAAAGAAGAAGATTTTAAAAAAGAAGAAGAAGAAGAAGAAAAAGAAAAAATAATATATTTTTCTCCTGATCCATTTAATTCCTTGGATGATGTTTTAAACATAGATGTACATTTATAACAGCAGCCAATGCCAGCATTATCACATCTTCTTGAAATCCAACTAAATAGATTCATCATTAGCTTTCTCCTCACTTGCCAACAATTAGAAGAACAATCTTATGGCAACTTGAACTGATAAATAAATAAGTGGCCAGATGTCATTTTGAATGACAGTCAAAAGACAGTTCTGGAGCTGGCTGATACCAGTTCACAAGAGCCAATAGTTAAATCTTCAGGAATTTTGTTGTCTGGCTAACATCATGTTGGTAGCTTGAATCAGGCATAGTGGGAGTGTTCATACCACAGAAATTGGCAAACACTAAAAATGAGGACTTTATTTCTAAGAGCCAGTTGTTAAACATGTACACTGCTTTTGGTTAATAATAATAACTAACAGTACTATTAGAAGCTACTATTTTTTTTCAGGCCTAATGGAGAAATGCAGCAAGTTGAGGATAGTGTGCAAATTCACAACCTCGCTTAATCCTCACAATCACCATTTGAGATGAGACTGCCATTAACTCAATTTTGCAAGTGAGGAAACTGGAATATATGAAGATTAAGTAAAATGCCCAGGGTCACATACCTAAATAATGGTGGAGCCAAGACTCAAACCTTCAGATTCTCTAGGACTCACTCTTAATCCAAATAAACCAAAGAGGTCACCTGGAAAGCAGTCTAGAAAGAATGAGTTTGAGTTTCTTTCCTTGACCTTACTCCTGGACTGGATACTGAACCCTCAAAGATGTCATAGATTCTATTGATCAATAATCACACACACATATACATATATACTTCTTCCTTAGCTAATAGAACCCTCCAAGATTGATGGCAACATTGTCAGAGAAGATCTTTCGATGATTTTTAGGTAATCTTGCTGTATAATTTAGCTATATTCTTATTTTCCCATAAACCTTCCATAAAGACCTACCAACATTCAAAATACCGGAATCATATTTAATTGTGTGGTTACTGTGTTTTCTTTAATACAGCAACATATGACATTGGCCAAATAATTAATGCTGGGAAAAGTCAGAGACTGCTGAAAAGGTCTCTAAAGTACAAAAGTTACCTTATTTAAAAGTAATTACCCTGTTGTTTAAGAGACTAGTATAGAGAATTGTTAATTTCTCTTTCAGCAAATCTGTCAGAAAAGAATCAACTCACAAAGTGTGGAGGGGATATTAGATCAAGGAATACAAATAGATTGCTAAAATCTGGTCCTAATGCCTTAGCACCAAGGTCAAATAAATTTCCAACAAAGAAAAATCTTTGTTATAATATCAATAATTATTATCACATATTTCTTTGACTCATTACTACCTTAACCTATTTTTACACTGTCCTGTCTGTGATGCTTATTTTTATGTCTTATGATTATTAATTATCTGCATATCATTGCAGCGACATTTAACTGTGTTCTGAAGTATACAGTTTACCTTAGAATCCTTGAACATGGGGATGGAGGAAGATTTACCAAGCAAATGGAGAACAAAAAAAAGCAGGGGTTGCAATCCTAGTCTCTGATAAAACAGACTTTAAACCATCAAAGATCAAAAGAGACAAAGAAGGCCATTACATATAATGGTAAAGGATCAATCTCAACAGGAAGACTCCTATCCATCCTAAATATATATGCACCCAAATACAGGAGCACCTAGATTCATAAAAAAAGTCCTTAGGAGACTTACAAAGAGACTTAAGACTCCCCCATAATAATAATGGAGACTTCAATACCCAATTGTCAACATTAGGACAGATCAACGAGACAGAAAGTTAACAAGGATGTCCAGGAATTGAACTCATCTCTGCAGCGGTCTTAATAGACATCTAGAACTCTCCACCCAAATCCACAAATAACAGAATATATTCTCTTCAGCACTACATCAAATTTACTCCAAAATTCACACCATATAATTGGAAGCAGCTAACTCCTCTCAAAATGCACAAAATATTGAATGAGAAATTATAACAAACTGTCTCTCAGACCACAGTGCAATAAACCAGAACTCAGGACTAAGAAACTCAATCAAAAACCGCTCAACTACATGTAGAAACTGAACAAATCGCTCCTGAATGACTATTACTGGGTACATAACGAAAATGAAGGTAGAAATAAAGATGTTCTTGAAACCAATGAGAACAAAGATAAATATACCAGAATCTCCGGGACATTTAAAGCAGTGTGCAGAGGGAAATTTATAGCACCAAATGCCCACAAGAGAAAGCAGGAAAGATCTAAAATTGACACTCTAACATCAAGAATTAAAAAAGAACTAGAGAAGCAAGAGCAAAACACATTCCAAAGCCAGCAGAAGGCAAGAAATAACTAAGATCAGAGCAGAACTGAGATAGGAGACACAAAAAAAACCTCCAAAATTCAATGAATCCAGGGAGTTGGTTTTGAAAGATCAACAACAAATTGACAGACCACTAGCCAGACGCTAATAAAGAAGAAAAGAGAGAAGAATCAAATCGACGCAATGATAAAAGGATATCACCCAATTGACCCACAGAAATACAAACTACCATCAGAGAATACTATAAAACACCTCTACGCAAATAAACTGAAAAACCTAGAAGAAATGGATAATTTCCTGACACTTACACTCTTCCAAGACTAAACCAGGAAGAAGTTGAACTCCTCTCTGAATAGACCAATAGTAGGCTCTGAAATTGAGGCAATAATTAATAGCCTACCAAACAAAAAGTCCAGGACCAGATGGATTCACAGCTGAATTCTACCAGAGGTATAAGGAGGAGTTGGTACCATTCCTTCTGGAAACTATTCCAATCATTAGAAAAAGAGGGAATCCTCCCTAACCCATTTTATGAGGCCAACATCATCCTGATACCAAAGCCTGGCAGAGACATTAACAAAAAGAGAATTAGACCAATATCCTGATGAACATCGATGCAAAAATCCTCAATAAAATACTGGCAAAACCAGATTCAACAACACATCAAAAGCTTATCCACCTCATGATCAAGGGGCTTCATCCTGGGATGCAAGGCTGGTTCAACATTCGCAACTAATAAATAATCCAGCATATAAACAGAACTTCAAAGACAAGAACTATTACGATACTATCTCAATAGATGCAGAAAGTGCTTTGGATGCAAAATTCAACAGCCCTTCATGCTAAAGAGTCTCAATAAATTCGGTATTGATGGAACGTACTCAAAAATCATAAGAGCGCCATTTATGACAAACCTCATTGTTACCATACTGAATGGGCAAACTGAAAAATTCCCTTTGAAAAACTGGCACAAGACAGGGATGCCCTCTCTCACCACTCCTATTCAACATAGTGTTGGAAGTTCTGGCTAGGGCAATTCGGAAGAGAAAGAAATCAGGGTATTCAGTTAGAAAGAAGAAGTCAAATTGTCCCTGTTTGCAGATGACATTGTATATTTAGAAACCCATTGTCTCAGCCTCCGTAACTTCCTTAAGTCACAAGCAATCTCAGCAAAGTCTCAGGATACACAAAATTAATGTGCAAAAATCACAAGCATTCTTATACACCAATAACAGACAAACACAGAGCCAAATCATGAATGAACTTCCATTCACAATTGTTTCAAAGAGAGAATAAAATACCTAGAATCCAACTTTGCCAAGTGGGATGTAAAGGACCTCTTCAAGGAGAACTACAAACCACTGCTCAGTGAAATAAAAGAGACACAAAACAAATGGAAGAACATACCATGCCTCATGGATATAGGAAGAATCATCGTGAAAAATGGCCATACTGCCCAAGGTATCCAGAGTAGATTCAATGCCATCCCCATCAAGCTACTTCAATGGAGCCACAGAATTGGAAAAACTGCTTTAAAGTTCATAGGAAACCAAAAAGCCCCGCATCTCCAAGACAATCCTAAGTCAAAGAATGCCACCTGACTTCAAACTATACTACAAGGCTACAGTAACCAAAACAGCATGGTAATTGGTACCAAAACAGGAGAGACTAAATGGAACAGAACAGAGTCCTCAGAAATAATACCACACATCTACAGCCATCTGATCTTGACAAACCTGAGAAAACAAGAAATGGGGGAAAGGATTCTATTTAATAAATGGTGCTGAAAATTACAGCTTACAAGTAGAAAGCTGAAACTGATCCTTTCCTTACTCCTTATACGAAAATTAATTCAAGATGGATTAGAGACTTAAATGTTAGACCAGTCAATGGCGCCAATCCGAGAAACCGAAAGAAAACACCGCATATAAAGTACGCGATCGCACCGTCAACCGCGCCAGCCAAATTGAAATGGGATCTCATTAAACTAAAGAGCTTCTGCACAGCAAAAGAAATCACCATCAGAGTGAACAGGCAACCTACAGAATGGGGAGAAAATTTTGCAATCTACTCATCTGATTAAAGGGCTAATATCCAGAACCTACAAAGAACTCCAAACAAATTTACAAGAAAAAAAAAAACAAACAACCCCATCAAAAGTGGGCAAAGGATATGACAGACATTTCTCAAAAAGAGGACATTCATACAGCCAACAGACATATGAAAAAATGCTGCTCATCATCACTGGCCATCAGAGAAATGCAAATCAAACCACAATGAGATACCCCATCTCACACCCAGTTAGAATGCATGCATCATTAAAAGTCAGGAAAACAACAGGCGCTGGAGAGGATGTGGAGAAATAGGAACACTTTTACACTGTTGGTGGACTGTAAACTAGTTCAACCATTATGGAAAACAGTATGATTCCTCAAGGATCTAGAACTAGATAAAAATTATATGACCCAGCCATCCCATTGCTTGGGATATACCCAAAGGATTATAAATTATGTCATATAAAGACACATGCACACGTGATGTTGCAGCACTATTCACAATAGTAAAGACTGGAATCAACCCAAATGTCCATCAGTGACAATAGATTGATTAAGAAAATGTGGCAATATATACACCCATGGAATACTATGAGCCATAAAAAGGATGAGTTTGCGTCCTTTGTAGGGACATGATGCAGCTGGAAACCATCATTCTTAAAGCAAACTATCACAAGAACAGAAAACCAAACACCGCACAGAGATGTTCTCACTCATAGGTGGGAACTGAACAACCAGATCACTTGACTCCAGGAAGGGGAACATCACAATAATCGGGCCTACTCCAAGGAGGGGAGGGGGGGAGGATTGCATTGGGAGTTATACCTGATGTAAATGACGAGTTGATGGGTGCAGGGAGACTAACATGGCACAAGTATACATATGTAACAAACCTGCATGTTATGCACATGTACCCTACAACTTAAAGTATAATAATAATAAATAAATTAAAAAAAAAAAAAAAAAAAAAAAAAGAATCCTTGAACATGTTGAAAGTAATGTTACCAATTATGTAATCTTGATGCTTTTATTTTAATATATTAGAAACTATGACCAAAAGAAGCAACTTGCTAAATCTATCTCAAAAAAACATGTATTTTAAGATTGTGGTCATTATATTAAATCATTTGATGCATTAGGATATTTATAAATTTGCACTTTAAAATCCTCCCCCATGTATAGTGACATGAATATTTTACTGATGATATATTTAACATTCCTGGCATCTGAACATACTATTGTTAAGAATGATGACTAAATTTTATACATACATAGAGTTGAGAACTACATATGTGATGGACAGATATGATAAAATTATACTTCCCCCTCCCTACACCTTCAAGTAAAGAAAACTTTGCTCATTGACACCAAGCTGCATTTAATAGATTCTGGTAAGAAGTAAAAGAGAGAGTCACATTCAGCCATTAAAAGCTATTAATAATCTGTCTGAAATCAGTTCATCATATTAAATAACCAGCACTAATAGAACCACAGAAACCAGAGAACAGGGAAGGTATATTTTAATAAAATAAGAAAATGTTGGCTGGGTGCAGTGGCTTACACCTGTAATCCCAGCACTTTGGAAGGCCGAGGCAGGTGGATCATCTGAGGTCAGGAGTTCAAACCAGCTTGGCCAATGTGGTGAAACCCCATCTCTACCAAAAATACAAAAAGTTAGACAGGCATTGTGGCAGATGCCTGTAATCCCAACTACTTGGGAGGATGAGGCAAGAGAATCCCCTGAACCCAAGAGGCAGAGGTTGCAGTGAGCCGAGATTGCACTCCAGCCTAGGCAACGAGAGTGAAACTCCAAAGAAAAAGAAAGAAAGAAGGAAGGAAGGAAAGAAAGAAAGGAAAGGAAAGGAAAGGAAAGGAAAGGAAAGGAAAGGAAAGGAAAGGAAAGGAAAGGAAAGGAAAGAAAGGAAAGGAAAGGAAAGGAAAGGAAAGGAAAGGAAAGGAAAGGAAAGGAAAGGAAAGGAAAGGAAAGGAAAGGAAAGGGAAGGAAAGAAAAGGGGAAAGGAAAGGAAAAGAAAGGAAAGGAAAGGGGAAAGGAAAGGAAAAGAAAGAGAGAGAGAGAAAGAAAGGAAGAAAGAAGAATAGAAGGAAAGAAGGAAGGAAGGAAGGAAGGAAGGAAGGAAGGAAGGAAGGAAGGAAGGAAGGAAGGAAGGAAGGAAGGAAGGAAAGAAAATGTTAGCAACTTAATACCAATTTCACAAATTAGCCAAGGGGCTTCCCTAGAAGCATACATGATAAGTACAATATAAGCTTTGAGAAAGTATAGATGCCAAACTATTTCAATTATCTATATTTTTACACCAAGTTAAATTTTCATAGTTCCTTCCTGTCATAAAAATGTTTTCTCTTGAATAATAATATTTTTGTTTATGACTAGGTTTCAGAATTATTTCTAATATTTTATGTTAGTTATCTGGTATCAAGAAAAACTTTCATGAATAGATGCCGAAAATGCCTGGTCAGCTCTCTTGGGAATTACATGCCAATAGCCAGGCTCATTGATGGGCAGTATAACAGAACTCATTTGACAGTCATTATTTATTGAGAACCATTTTCACTATTAGAATACTTAGGAAAACTTTATGAATATAATTTGTATATTGCCAATATTACAACCAATATTTAAATTTGTCCATAATAAAAGATATATATGTAGGTAAACAGAGATAGATAAGTAAATTTTTCTGTCTTGGGCTTAAGTCTCTAAAGGATTCTTCAAATAAAAAGATATGGTACATGTTTATTTCCATCTATGCAGCCTGAACAGAGACCTGTCACCCCGGAAAGCACCTATAGTCTCAACCACTTGGGAAAGCTGAGGTGGGAGGGAGGATTGCTTGAGCCCAGGAGCTCAAGGCCAGCCTGGACAACATGGCAAAATCCCATATCTTAAAAACAATGTGAGAGAATACCAGAAGCAAGGAATCAAAAGCATTTATATGTGAAATAACACCAGTGAAATCGAAGACACAATAGTTTCAATGACTAGGTAATATGACATTTAAAAAATTATTAACATTCTCACTAATTAAATATTGGCATGTATGACTAGTTCCCTACCCAATATCCACACTTCCCTTCCTCCTTTCCAAGATAATCTCTATTCAGAGGGTGGAGAAGAAGAGATAGCAAGGTTCTCAACTTTAAAAAATAAATTACATCACCCAACTTCCCTTGCAGCTAGGAATACCCTTGTGACAGACTTAGTTCTTCCAACAAGAGTTGGCCAGTGTTCCTGGGAAACCTGAGTTAAGGATTTCTGAGAAAGCTTTGCTTCACTAGTATAGGTACCACCCCTTTCCTACATTTCTTCCTTATTCCCACCTGGAACATGGATTTAATGGCTGAGCTGCAGCAGGCCAGCTTGCAACTACAGAAAAAAAGCCCAAAGAATTACAGAGACCTGAGTTCTAACATCCTTGACATGCTAAACCAACCCTAATAACAGCTTATGACATCATAAAAATGAAATACCTATTTGGCTTTATAGTTGGTTCTCAGAAGCCAAAAGCAAATGTTTATTAATAAAGAATATAAATATTAAGGTTTTTCTTTCTCTTTAATTGATAATATAATAAACACTTTTCAAAACTTGAAGTTTCAGTCAACTGAAAATTCTCCATTTTCCTAAGACCATATCCATGTAGCCAGTAATGTATTAGGCGATTTTTACAATGCTATAAAGAAATATCTGAGACTGGGCTAATTTATAAAGAAAAGAGGTTTAATTGGCTCATGGTTCCACAGGCTCTACAGGAAACATGATACTGGTATCTGCTCAGCTTCTGGGGAGATCGCAGAAAACTTGAAATCGGGGAGGAAGGTGGAAGAGATGCAGCACATCTTACATGGCCTGAGCAGGAGGATGAGAGAGAAGGAGGAGATGCCACACGCTTGTAAACAACCAGATCTCATAACTCACTCACTATCATAAGAATAGCACCCAGTGGGGCGGTATTAACCATTCAAAAATCCAGTCACCTCCCACCAGTCCCCTTCCTCTAACACTAAGTATTACAATTGAACATGAGATTTGGGTGGAGACAGAGATCCAAACCATATCATTTAACCTCTGGCCCCTCTCAAACCTCATGTCCTTCTCATAGTGCAAAATACAGTCATGCTTTCCCAACAGTCCCCCAAGTCTTAACTCATTCCAGAATTAACTCAAAAGTCCAAAGTCTCATCTGAGACAAGGTTAGTCCCTTCCACCTATGAGCCTGTAAAATCAAAAACAAGTTAGTTATTTCCAAGATACAATGAGGGTACAGGCATCGGGTAAGGTAAATAGGCCAAAAGAAAGGGGCTACAGGCCCTACACAAGTGTGAACCACTGCAGGGCAGTCATGAAATCTTAAAGCTCCAAAATAATCTCTTTTAATTTTATACCTCACACTTAGGGCACACTTGTGCAACGGGTAGGCTCCCAAGGCCTTGGACAACTCCGTCCATGAGGCTTTTCAGGGTACAGCCCTCATGGCTGTTTTCACAAGCTGGCATTGAATGCTTGCAGTTTTTCCAAGCACACAGTGCAAGTTGTCAGTGGATCTATAATTCTGGGGTCTGGAGGATGGGGGCCCTATTCTCACAGCTCTACTAGGCAGTGCCCCAGTTGGGACTATATGTGGGGACTCCAACCCCACATTTCTCCTCTGCACTGCCCTAGTAAAACTTCTCCATGACAGCTTCACCCTGTAGCAGGCCTCTTCCTGGATGTCCTAGCCTTTCCATACATTCTCTGAAATCTAGGCATTGGCTCCTAAGCCTCAACTCTTACATTGTGTGCAGCCTGACGCTTAATACCATGTGGAAGCCTCCAAGTCTTATAGCTTGCACCCTTTGAAACAGCTGTCCAAACTTTACCTGGGCCCCCTTAAGCCATGGCTGGACCTGGAGCAGCTGGGATGCAGGGACCAGTGTCTTTAGCTGCAAAACCTTTCTTTCTTCCTAGGCCTCTTGGCCTGTGATGGGAGGGGCTGTCTCAAAGCTCTTTTAGTTATGCAAATTTCTGCAACCTCCTTGAATTTTTCCCCTGAATGTGGGCTTTCCTTTCCCACCACATGGTCAGGCTGCAAATTTGCCAAATTTTTATGCTCTGCTTCCCTTTTAAATATAATTTCAAGCTTCAGATCATTTTTTTCTTGTGCATATGAACATATGCTATTAGAAGCAGCCAGGTCATATCTTTAACTATTTGCTGCTTATAAATTTCTTCTGCTAGATACCTAAATCATCACTTTCAAGTTCAAAGTTCCATAGATCCCCAGAGCAGGGGCACAATGCAGTCAGTCTCTTTGGTAATACATAATGAAAGTGACCTTTGCTCCAGTTCCCAGTAAGTTCCTCATCTCCATCTATCACCTCCTAAGTCTGGACTTCATTGTCCATATCACTATCAGCATTTTGGTCACAACAATTTAACAAGTCTCTAGGAAGTTCCAAACTTTCCCGCATCTTCCTGTCTTCTTCTGAGCCCTGCATGCTCTTCCACCCTCTGCCCATTACCTAGTTCCAAAGCTGCTTCCACATTTTCAGGTAGCTCTACAGCAATGCCCCACTCTGTGGTACCAATTTTATGCATTAGGCTGTTCTCACACTCTTATAAAGGAATACCTGGGACTGGGTAATTTATAAAGAGAAGAGGATTAATTGGCTCACGGCTTCACAGGCTGTACAGGAAGCATGATGTTGGCATCTTCTTAGCTTCCAGGGACATCTCAGGAAACTCAATCATGGCAAAGGTAAAGGGGAAGCAGGCACATCTTACATGGTTGAAGCAGGAGGAAGAGAGACAGGAAGAATGTGCCACACACTTTTAAACAATAATCTATAGTAAGAATACACTGACTATCATGAGAGCAGCACTCACAGGGATGGTATTAAACCATTAGAAACCAAGCCCATAATTCAATTACCTCCCATCTGGCCTTGCCTCCAACATTGAGGATTATAATTGAACGTGAGATCTGGGTGGCAACACAGATCCAAACCATATCAACCAACCCATGTAAAAAGCAACCATTTGAAGACTGTCCTTAACTTAATTGTTAAGTTGTTAACTTAACAACTTAACAATTGACGAACTTGTCCATTGGTTAATCAGGTCAAATAAGTTTCCAAACTATAAATTTCTTTCAGAATTCTGTGCCATAGAAAGGCAAGTATTCACAAATACATAACTTCTACTTACTAGATGATGAGAAATTTGTAAAATCCATCCTATTTCCCTTTTCATCAACTAGCAGAGAGTTGAGTTTCAGACTCAATTACAATAACTATCTTATCTCAGGTACCTGAAGAAATTTTTTTCAACTGCTTTTAAAATTGAGGCCTTGAGTAGGCCTCTCAGTTTCTTTATTTTTCAGCTACTATTGATGTTTAACAAATTGCTCCAAAATTTAGTGGCTTAAAACTACAGTGACCATTTTATTATCTCTCTCCCCAAAATTTAGTGGCTTAAAACAACAGCGACCATTTTATTATCTCTCTCCATTTCTTTGATTCAGTACTTCAGGAAGGGCTTGGCTGAGCTATGGCTCAGAATCTGTTAGGTAATTTCAGTCAGGTGGTGACTGAAGTCAGAACAGCAGGAGGTAGGAGAGCATCTCCATCTTCATGGAGTCTCAGGGTGTTTCCATGTGGTTTATCCACATGGATTAGTTTAAGCTAATAGCATGGTGGCTTCAAGGCAGTCAGAGCACTGACCTGGCAGTTAATGGCTTTGAGAATAAGTATTCCAGCAAGCAAGGTAGCAGTTTCACACTCTATTAGTTGAAGCAGTGACAAAGGCCCATCCAGTTCTAAGGGAAGGGGACATAGAGGCCACTTCTCCATGAGAAATATGTCAAAGAATTTCTGGTCATATTTTAAAAACACCACAGCTTGAATATACATACATCATAAACTAATAAGAAGCTAGATAATGGCAACTTTCTGTATAATTCAGGACCAAATGAAAAATAATATACATGCATCATAAACTAATAATAAACTAGATAATGGTAACTTTCTGTATAATTCAGGACCAAATGAAAAATTATTTGGAACCCATAATATGCCACACTGTATATAATGAATATGGCCTTCCATACCCATAACTAATTTTGATTTTTGATTTCTAAATCTTTATATATATAACAATATAAAAATAATTATGGAATCTTTTTATATTATTTGTATACTATTTTTATATTTTATATAGTATTTTATTATATATAAATATTATACATAAATTATATTATATATGTGAATATATATTATACTAAATATATAAATAACAAATAAATATATGTTTATATATTTTGTATACTATTTTTATATTTTATAATTCTATATAATCATAAAATTATATTTATGAGTCCAAGTGATCTCATTGTTCAGTTCCCACCTATGAGTGAGAACATGCAGTATTTGGTTTTCTGTTCTTGGTGATAGTTTGCTCAGAATGATGGTTTCCAGCTGCATCCATGTCCCTACAAAGGACACACAAACTCATCCTTTTATATGGCTGCATAGTATTCCATGGTGTATATGTGCCACATTTTTAATCCAGTCTGTCACTGATGGACATTTCAGTTGATCCCAAGTCTTTGCTATTGTGAATAGTGCCACAATAAACATATGCATGTGTCTTTATAGCAGCATGACTTTATAATCCTTGGGTAATATCCCTGGCAATGGGATGGTTGTCATATGGTACATCTAGTCTTAGATCCTTGAGGAATCGCCATATACTGTTTTCCCATAATGGTTGAACTAGTTTACAATCCCACCAACAGTGTGTAAAAGTGATCCTATTTCCATCCTCCAGCATCTGTTGTTGTTTCGACTTTTGAATAGATCGCCATTCTAACTGGTGTGAGATGGTATCTCATTGTGCTTTGATTTGCATTTCTGATGGCCAGTGATGATGAGCATTTTTTCATGTGTCTGTTTATTGTAAGGAATGTCTTCTTTGAGAAAATGCTCATATCCTTTGCCCACTTCTCTTTTGGATGGTGGGGTTGTTTGTTTTTTTCTTTGTAAATTTGTTTCTGAGTTCTTTGTAGGTTCTGGATATTAGCCTCTTTGTCAGATGAGAGATTGCAAAGATTTTCTCCCATTCTGTAGGTTGCCTGTTCACTCCTGGATGGTAGTTTCTTTTGCTGGTACAGAAGCTCTTTTTAGTTTAATGAGATCCCATTTGTCAATTCTGGCTTTTGCTGTAGTTGCTTTTGTGTTTTAGACATGAAGTCTTTGCCCATGCCTATGTCCTGAATGGTACTTACCAGGGTTTTCTCTAGGATTTTATATTAGGGTCACCATTTAAGTCTCTAATCCATCTGAATTAATTTTCGTATAAGGAGTGGGCAAGGAAAGGATCCAGATTCAGCTTTCTACTTATGGCTAGCCAATTTTCCCAGCACCATTTATTAAATAGGGAATCCTTTCTCCCCATTTCTTTGTTTCTCTCACGTTTGTCAAAGATCAGATGGTTGTAGATGTGTGGTATTACTTGGAGGACTCGTTCTGTTCCATTGGTCTATATCTCTGTTTTGGCAACAGCCCATGCTGTTTTGGTTACTGTAGCCTTGTAGTATAGTTTCAGCTGTATGTGATGCCTCTAGCTTTGTTCTTTTTGACTTAGATTGTCTTGGTGATGCGGGCTCTTTTTTGGTTCCATATGAACTTCTTTAAAGCAGTTTTTCCAATTCCCAGAAGAAACTCATTGGTAGCTTGATGGGATGGCATTGAATCTATAAATTACCTTGAGCAGTATGGCCATTTTCACCATATTGATTCTTCCTATCCATGAGCATGGTATATGTTCTTCCATTTGTTTGTGTCCTCTTTATTTCAATTAGAGCAGTGGTTTACCCTTGAAGAGGTCCTTTACATCCCTAGTTGAATTCCTAGGTATTTTATTCCTTTGAAGTAAATTGTGATTGGTGTCTATCTTGACGTATTTCTGTTTGTCTGTTACTGGTGTATAAGAATGCTTAGATTTTTATGCTGGCCTTGTATCCTGAGACTTTGTTGAAGTTGCTTATCAGCTTAAGGCGAGATTTTGGGCTGAGAGAATGTGTTTTCTAACATAGCAACCATGTCATCTGCAAACAGGGGATAATTTCACTTCAACTGAATACCCTTTGATTTCTTTCTCTCGCCTAATTGCCTCTAGCCAGAACTTCCAAAGACACTATGTTGAATAGGAGGGTGAGAGGGCATCATCCCTGTCTTGTGCCAAGCCAAAGGGAATTTTTCCAGTTTTTGCCCTTTTCAGTGATATTGGCTGGGTTTGGTCATAAATAGCTCTTATTATTTTGAAGCACGCCCATCAATACCGAATTTATTGAGCGTTTTAGCATGAAGGGCTGTTGAATTTTGTCAAAAGCCTTTTCTCTATCTATTGAGATAATCAAGTGGTTCTTGTCTTTGGTTCTGTTTATATGCTGGATTATGTTTATTGATTTCGAATGTTGAACCAGCCTTGCATCCCAGGGATGAAGCCCTCTCCACTTGGATCATGGTGGTGTAAGCTTTTGATGCTGCTGAACTCGTGGTTTGCCAGTATTTTATTGAGGATTTTTGCATCGATGTTCACTAGATATTGTCTAAAGTAAATTTCTTTTGTTGTGTTCGCCAGGCTTTATCAGGATGATGTTGGCCCATAAAATGAGTTAGGAGGATTCCCTCTTTTTCATTGATTGAATAGTTTCAGCTGAATGCTACTAACCTCCCTTTGTACCTCTGGTAGAATTCAGCTGTGAATCCATCTGGTCCTGGACTTTTTGGTTGGTAGGCTATTAATTATTGCCCCACTTCTAGAGCCTGCTATTGGTCTACTTCAGGTATTCAACTTCCTGGTTTAGTCTTGGAAGAGTGTAAGTGTCCAGGAAATTATCTATTTCTAGATTTTCCAGCTTTTATTTGTGTAGAGGTGTGTGTATAGTATTCTCTGATGGTAGCTTGTATTTCTGTGCCTGTGGTGATATGTCCCTTATCATTTTTAATTGTGTCTATTTGATCTTTTCTCCTTTTCTTCTTTTTTGGCTAGTCTTGCTAGGTATTCGTCAATTTTATTGATCTTTTTCAAAACCAACTCCTGGATTCATTGATTTTTGGAGGGTTCTTTGTGTCTCTCATCTCCTCTCAGTCTGTCGATCTTAGTTATATTTCTTGCCTTCTGCTAGCTTTTTGAATGCATTTGCTCTGCTTCTAGTTCCCTTTAATTGCTATGTTAGAGTGCTGACTTTAGATCTTCCAGCTTTCTCTTGTGGGCATTTAGCTATAAATTTCCCTCACACACTGTTTTAAATGTGTCCCAGAGATTCTGGTATGTTGTATCTTTGTTCTCACTAATTTGAATACCTTTATTTCTGCCTTCATTTTGTGATAAAAATTCAATAGTCATTCAGGAGCAGGTTGTCGCAGTTTCCATGTAGTTTGAGCGGTTTGAATTGAGTTTTCCTTAGTCCTGAGTTCTATTTGATTGCACTGTGGTCTGCGCGACAGTTTGTTATGCAATTTCTGTCTTTAAGATTATTGAGGAGTGCTTTACCCCAATTATGTGGTCAATTTTGGAGTAAGTACGATGTGGTGCTGAGAAGAATGTATATTCTGGTTGATTTGGGGTGAGGGCTCTAAGGATGTCTATTAGGGTCTGGCTTTGGCTTAAGATGAGTTCAATTCCTGATATCCTATAACTTTCTGTCTCTCGGCTGATCTGTCTTATGCTGGACAGTGATGCTCTGAAGTCTCCCCACATATGGGAGTCTAAGTCTCTGTAAGTCTCATGACTCATTTATGAATCTGGGTGCTCCTGTATTAGTATATATATTTAGTATAGTTAGCTCCTCTGAATTGATCCCTTTACCATTATGTGTAATGGCCTTCTTTGTCTCTTTTGATCTTTGATGGCTTAAAGTCTGTTTTATCAGAGACTATTAGTATTGCAACCGGGCTTTTTTTTGTTCTTTTTTTTTGCTTGGTAGATCTTCTCCATCCTTTATTTTGAGCTCTATAGGGTTCCTGCGTGAGATGGTCTCCTGAATACAGCAGACTGATGGGTCTTTGACTCTTTATCCAGTCTGCCAGTTCAGGCGTCTTTTAATTGGAGCATTTAGTCCATTTACATTTAAGGTTAAGATTGTTATGTGTGAACTTGATCCTGTCATTGATATTAACCAAGTTATTTACCGTTAGTTGATGTGCAGTTTCTTCCTAGCCTCGATGGTCTTTACATTCTGGCATGCTTTTTGCCTGTCAAAACAGCTGTTCCTTTCCATGTTGAGTTTCCTTCAGGGTCTCTTTGTAAGTGCAGGCCTAGTGGGTGACAAAATCTCTAAGCATTTGCTTATCTGTAAAGGATTTTATTTCTCCTTCACTTACGAAACTTACTTGGCTGATATGTACCCTGGGTTGAAAATTCTTTTCTTTAAGAATGCTTGAATATTGCCCCACTCTTCTCCTGGCTTGGAGAGTTTCTAAGGCTGAGAGATCTGTTGTGAGTCTGATGGGCTTCCCTTTGTGGGTAACCTGACCTTCTCTCTGGCTGCCCTTAAGATCTTTTCTTCATTTCAACTTCTGGTGAATCTGGCACTATGTGTCTTGGAGTTGCTCTTCTCCAGGAGTATCTTTGTATGCTCTCTGTATTTCCTGAATTTGAATAAGCACCTACTAGGTTGGGAGGTCTTCCTGATGATATCCTGAAGAGTGTTTTCCAACTGGGTTCCATTTCTCACTTTCAGGCACCCTAATCAGACATAGATTTGTCTTTTACATAATCCCATACTTTGCGCTTTGTCTATTTTTTCTGTTTTTTGGTTTCTTTCACTTCATCATTCATTTGATCTCAATCGCTGATACTCTTTCTTCCCAGTTGATCGAGTCAGTTACTGAAGCTTTAATTTGTCACGTATTTCTCGTGTCATGGTTTTCATCTCTTTCATTTTGTTTTAGGACCTTCTGCATTAATTACTCTAGCCATCAATTCTTCCACTTTTTTTTCTGCGCATTTTAGTTTCTTTTGCACTGGGTATCACCTCCTTTAGCTCTGAGAAATTCTGACTTCGACTGCTTCCTTTCTCTCTCATCTCATTGTGTCATTGTCTGTCCAGCTTTGATCCATTGCTGGCGCATGAGCTATGCCTTTGCCGAGATAATGCCTTTATGAATCTCCAGCTTTTCTGTCTTGCTTTTCCCCATCTTTGTTTTATCTGCCTCTTGGTCTTTGATGATGCGATTTACTGATGGTTTGGTGTCCTTCTCTTTGTTCGATAGTTTTCCTTCTAAATAGTCATAGGACCCTCAGCTGTAGGTCTGTTGAGATTGCTTGCGGTCCACCTTCCAGACCCTGTTTGCTCTGGGTATCAGCAGCAGAGGCTGCAGATGATAGAATATTTCTGAACAGCGCAGTGTACCCAATTCGATTCTTGCTTTTGGAAGCCTTCCTCAGGGGTGTAATTTCACCCTGTGAGGTGTGGGGTGTCAGACTGCCCCCTAGTGGGATGTCTCCCAGTTAGGCCACCAGGGTCAGGGACCCACTTGAGGCGTGAGTCTGTCCCTTCTGTGATCTCAACCTCCGTGTTGGGAGATCCACTGCTCTCTTCAAAGCTGTCAGATAGAGTCGTTTGGTGTCTCGCAGAGGCTTCTGCTGCGTTTGTTGTTGCTTACTGTGCCCTGTCCCCAGAGTGTGGAGTCTACAGAGACAGGCAGGTTTCCCTTTGAGCTGCTGTGAGCTCCAGTTGGAGCCTCCCAGCTTTTTTACCTACTTAAGCCTCAGCAATGGTGGGCGCCCCTCCCCCAGCCCCTCGCTGGGCGCCCTTTGCCGTAGATCACAGGACTGCTGTGTTAGCAGCCGAGGGAGGCTCCATGGGGTGGGACCCCTCCGGCTAGGTGTGGGATATGATCTCCTGGTGTGCCTGTTTGTTTAAAGCGCAGTATTGTGGTGGAGCTACCTGATTTTCTCCAGATGTTGTGTGTCTCAGTTCCCCTGGCTAGGAAAAGGGATTCCTTCATGCCTCCCAGATGAGGCGATGCCTCGGGCCTCAAGCCAGCTCTCGCTGGTCGGGCTGCAGCAGCTGACCAGCACCGATCGTCTGGCACCCCAGTGAGATGAACCCAGCCTCAGTTGAAAATGCAGAAATCACTGGTCTTCTGTGTCGCTCGTGCTGGGAGTTGGAGACTGGAGCTGTTCCTATTCGGCCATCTTGCTCCGCCTCCTCCAGGCACTTATTCTTTAGACACTTAATCCCAGTTCATTATGCTCATCATTTAAAAACATGCTTAAAGGAAAAGCATATCAGCACACAGTGTAATATAGAGTAGATATTGAAATACAAAATACAGTAAATCAGAAAATGAAAGCCAGTTCATAAGAGCAAGAGAGCATGAAAGCTATAACAAAACCTTCACTCCTAAAACAAAGTTATATTCTTTGAAATGCACTTTAATTATTCAAACTTTCCTTACTAACCTATTTACTTGTTACATATTAACTTATTTAAAACCGTTCATATATTTCGTTCAACACTTTTCCCCCTGAAACCTTACTGCTATATTCATGGCAATACTCTTTTTTCCCTACAGTTTCTCTCTTTCACCCTTCAAGGGGGTTCCCCACTTTTAATACAACGAAATGCAGAAATGTAGTAAACTTGTCACTGTCTACCTCACTCTCATTAAAATCTCACTGATTGAAGCATGTGCCCCCACTAAACTGTTCCTAATCTTCCTAGCCCATCTTTACAAATTTGTTCCCTCCCCATGTTCATTCCTCTTAACTGAAGTAATTGGTCTTCATCTTCCCACCACTCCCTATGCTTCCCACCACTCCCTTTGTTTCCAACCACCATCTCTAACAACACTACAGACCTCCTAAGATTCAAAATTGAACATGGAACCACTTGAAACAATGAGATAATATTTTTGGTCTCTTTCCAAAACACTTTCAGCAAGTTATAAATTAAATTTTCTTTTGGGCTCGCTTCAGCAGCACATATACTAAAATTGAATTTTCCACAGGGCCTTAAATTTCAATGGAATTATGTGAAATCAATAGCCAGTACAGCACAGAAACAAGATTCTCCAAGACACAACATCCTGGTGCTTACTTTTGTGTCCTAAAGACCAAGAAATTATATGTCCTTATAGTTAGCATTCCATTAGAGCATTCCACTTCTAATAGCAATATTGCTAATATTACTAATGCTCTCATTTCCCATTCAGTAATTCATGACTAACTTCACGAATACAGAGACACCTCTAATAACACACTCCATGTGGATCTTAGGATGTGAATGAGAAAAAGGAGATATTATAATCCTGAACAAGCTCTATAGGATGTGCAGACATGCAGGAGACAGAAATTCAGGACCCTTGGACAGGGTCACTTACTTATGTATCTCTGTGTCCACAGACCTAGGGTAACTCTGGCTCATCATAGCCCTCACTCCATAGTGAATGTTGAATTCATCAATTGTTAGACAATCATACAACCTTACAAAAGAGATAGATAGACCTTAGAAATCATCTATTCTAACCTCTTACTTTGCAGATGAAGAAACTAAAATCTAGAAGAAACATTATCTTGGCAAAGCCTTGGGAACTTGCTTAAAATTTAACAGCTAGGTAGCTAATGCAGCAATTAATCATTTTTCACAACAGTATGCTTTGTCTTATGGGTCTTCTAAAGCCTTTTTGTGTTTGCACTTTCAGGAGATAATATTCCAAAGAATAAATATTCACATTTTACAAGCTATGTTCAATTGATATATTAATTCAGTTGAATATTTCCTCCATCTCACATGTTTTAATTGCTGATATTAAATTGATTGCTGTTCTCTTCACCATACCCCCAACCACTGCCCAATACAGAGTCCTAAACCAACTGCTTCATTTAATCTGGCTTTGTTTATTGAGTCTAATTTTGTTTGTCCAGCTGCATTATGCATTTTTTAACATGGCAGTTTGTTAAGACTGACCAGGACACTGAAATATGATATGAACTTCAATGCAGATTTATAAACATAGTTTATTTTAAACCCCACTGAACAAAAACCATGTTATCTTCTCACTGCTATTGTGTGCGCTTCCTGGGAAGATAATTTTCCACCTTGAAACAGTATAACTATGAGAGCAATTATTTCAAACTACTTGAAAAAGTGAGCCTGTATGGAGACTCATCTCAGTGCCTTACAAGAGTAAGGTATTTTTTATATCACTTATCTACTCCCACTGACTTTGCTGTTATTTGCTGCACACCCAATTTGTCTCTTTTCTATGTGTTTCCATAAAAGGTGCATGAGTTAAGATGTGTACATCTTAACTACACAGGAATACAACAGGAATTTGACAGTCCCTTACTCTTTACATGCTGCTCCTGATTGCAGTATCTGCAAACCACAACACCACAACACCAACATCTGGGAAATAGAGTTAACAACATTGAAAAAGCCTCCAGATGCCATATAGTCTCATCTTTTGAACCCAAGTCAGATGGTTCCTAATGATAACAAAGTTAAATATCTCTAAGGAAGGAGCTGAAATATAAAAGAGGTTTCCTTTGGTATCTATCATGCTAACTTTGTTAAACTAATAGAGTAAGTGTGGTATAGGCCATGTTCTCATGATCCAGATGGTTCTTTCTTATATAATGGAATTCCCCATTAGATGTCAATGAAACAAGAGTGTAGATATCTTTTCAGAGTCAAGCGAGAGAAGATACACAATCTGGTTTGTGCAAGAGTTACTAAGAAAGAAGAGAATAACAGGGAGGTACAAAGATGTTGGGGAGAGAAGTTTTGCTTGGTTTAAACTTTCACTGTCCCATGACATCAATGTTTAAAGACTAGTTGCTCTTGCCTTGCTCAGCGAATGCTATTGGGAGGAATCTGTGTAAAATAAAAACAAAAACTGACCTTTTATCTTAGACATAGCACCTGAGAGATAATGAATCACAACCAAAATCCCTTACATTCTGGGCATCTACTGGAAAAAAAAAAAGAAGAGCAAGAATAAAATGAGTCAGAACCATGATGGGCAACATAGCAAGAACCCGTATCTACAAAAAAAGTAAAAAATTAGCCAGGCAAGGTGATGCATGCCTGTAGTCCTGGCTACTTGGGAGGCTGTGGTAGGAGGATCGCTTAAGCCCAGGAGTTCAAGGCTACAGTGAGATATGATTGTGCTGCTGCACTCCAGACCCTAGGTGAGAATGACATGCTGTATCTAAAGAAAAAGAAAAAAAATCAGAAGCCTCACTCTTCCTGCTAATGGGTTCTATTTATATAAACTTTTGAACTTTCATCCAATATATCTTCTAAGAAATAAAGAATATCTAAGTTTCAGTCAACATGGCAATGAAGGTAACTTCCTCAATAGAAAACAGATGACTAAACGTATACATTAGATAAATAAATAATTATTGTTCATTTTTTTGACTATGAAAGAAGAAAACAAACATTTATTGAGTGCCGTTTATTTTTAAACTGTACAAGTCTGTGAAGCAAGTACGGCTACCTGTACTTTTATATAAAGGGAATTTACACAATTGGCTTCAGGTTGAAGAAATAGTGTCCAGGATCAAAATCTGGTGTTCCTCATTCTAAAATCACATGGTCCGTATATTGGGCCACACATAAAAAGGAAAATAGTTTATCTTCTTCTTTCTCTTGCAAATAAGGACAGAGCTATTTTCTAGTGAGAAATAATTCTTATATACTTTGATTACTGGAAACTTACTTTTTTCAGATGATGCATTAAATAAAGAAGCCAGAGCTTAGTTTTACCTCTTTTGATATTGAAGTACAGTATCTGTGTCTCAAGGATAGGGGCTCCCATATATCCATGCTGCCTTAATCAGGGCAATAGTCACAAGAGGATCTTTGCATTCTCTCCCATCACCCTACCCCTCACCTGAATTTTTGGAAAGATAATCTAGCCTGGAAGGAGAAGAAAATGGAGACAGAAATGTCCCCAGGTGAATTCTTACCATATAAGAAGTGAATTAGTAAGTAGCATTTAACACTCTATTATACACTGCAGTTTTTAAATAAATGTCTTATATCTCCCACTCTCCTGTAAGCATCTTGTGAGCAGGAACCATACCTTAATAATTTATGAATTCCCACAGTAAGCACAATAATATTCTGAATGCATTCATTTCAACATGTGTTAGTTGAATATTGAAGGAAAACTTATTAAACCAAATACATATTTGTTGAATCCAATCAAGTGCCTTATTCAGTGATACATGATTAAGGAACTACTGGCATGCTGGCATATAGAACTAAAAATATCTGTTCCTAGAATGAGCTACCTTAAAGTATCTCTGAAAAATGAAAGACAATAACCAACAGTTGCAGAATATCACCATTGAATGAACCCTTAAAGATTATCAACTACAACAACATATTTTACTAATGAGGAAACCTTGCCCTAGAGAGGCTAAATAATTTGCTTAATGTCACATAATAACATAAGAAGTCAGAACTAAAACGCAGACCTCCCATTTAGTAATGAAGCGCCCTTTCTTTCATGTAACTTGGATCATCCTTCTTCTCACATGTCTGAATGAATAAATAAACTGACAATTGTTACCAAATACAGAAATTGACTGGACAAATACCATGCTGTGGGCAAACAATATGAGCCAACCTTCACAGTATATGATTCTTGCCTCCCCAAAGGATATAATTAGACATGCACTACATAAATGACTATTTATAAGTTAAACAATTAAACTGTATTCTAGAGTTATCTTCATTTGTCTCACTTACCCTCTGAGTTTCACTGGGACAGTCACCTTTCTCATATTTTGATTTGTTGTGTTCTTGCTTATATTTTTGAAAATGCTATTATGATAAGTCAAATTTCAGTGGAGTTCTTGGAATGCCTCAGAACCTAAGTCTCAGAATTAAAGCCAAAAATGTGTTTCTCCTGCCTTTTTCTTCTTTCCTTCCCCATTCTGCAGTTAGTTTACAGCAAAGAGAATTCATGAATAATAATTTTGGATGGAAAACATGCTACCCCAAGGCATCTCAGTATTTTATAGCTGGGGAGAGCAACGCAGCAGGAGAGCATGCAACAAACCTTGAGTTTGGAGAAGACTGAGGGGAAAAGAGGATCCACTGTTATTCTTGTAGCTCCATTTACTTCCTAGCAAGAAACAAGAAGCAAACCACAAAAGCCATAATTTTCAGATCTCCATTGTCAGGGATACTCTTGAAGACAGTACATCTCACTCCAGTTGTAATCTTGTGATTGACTCTTGACTCATTTCTCCTGAAAGAATGGCACTATAGAGCATCAGTATGAGTGTCACTGCTCGACCCAGATCTTCCATTCTCCCCTTTTTTAAAAAATATTTTTGTTCCTTCATATTTAATTGTTTTCCCTTTACTTTTCTTTCTCTTTATTGGTTCTTTCAGAATCATGTACAATAAAAAATACTTTCTCTCCTGCTTAGGTCATTGTCTCTTTTTTATTTTAATTAAGTAACTAATAAATGAGTCTTCAAGAAAAGCAATGGCTGTAAACAGAATTACAAAGTTAACGGGAATAGGATTTACAGAAACAACTTATTAAAATATGACACCTGACCACCTAGAAAGAATAAGGGAATTTCCCTGAATATTAAAAGAAAATCGGGGGGCGGAGCAAGATGGCCGAATAGGAACAGCTCCAGTCTCCAGCTCCCAGCGTGAGCGACACAGAAGACAGGTGATTTCTGCATTATCAACTGAGGTACTGGGTTCATCTCACTGGGGAGTGCCAGACAATCTGTGCTGGTCAGCTGTTGCAGCCCGACCAGCCAGAGCTGAAGCAGGGCAAGGCATCGCCTCACCTGGGAAGCGCAAGGGGGAAGGGAATCCCTTTTCTATCCAGGGGAACAGAGACAAACAACACCTGGAAAATCGGGTAACTCCCACCACAATACTGCACTTTAAGCAAATGGGCGCACCAGGAGATTATATCTCACACCTGGCCAGGAGGGTCACATGCCCACGGAGCCTTCCTCACTGCTAGCACAGCAGTCTGAGATCTAAACGCAAGGCAGCAGCGAGGCTGGGGGAGGGGTGCCTGCCATTGCTGAGGCTTAAGTAGGCAAACAAAGCCCTGGGAAGATCGAACTGGGTAGAGCTCACAGCAGCTCAAGGACGCCTGCCAGTCTCTGTAGACTCCACCTCTGGGGACAGAGCACAGCTAAATAACAACAACAACAAAAGCAGTAGAAACCTCTGCAGACACAAGGAACTCTGTCTGACAGTTTTGAAGAGAGTGGTGGATCTCCCAACATGGAGGTTGAGATCTGAGAATAGACAGACTGCCTGCTCAAGTGGGTCCCTGACCCCTGAGTAGCCTAACTGGGAGACATGCTCCACTAGGAGCAGACCGACACTCCACACCTCACATGGTGGAGTACACCCGTGAGAGGAAGCTTCCAAAGCAAGATTCAGACAGGTACAATCGCTGTTCAGCAGTATTCTATCTTCTGCAGCCTCTGCTACTGACACCCAGGCAAACAGGGTCTGGAGCGGACCGCAAGCAATCTCCAACAGACCTACAACTGAGGGTCCTGACTGTTAGAAGGAAAACTGTCAAACAGGAAGGACACTACAAAAACCCATCAATCACGTCCACCATCACATCAAAGAGAGAGACCAAGGGAATGAGATAAAACCACAAAGGTCTAGGAGAAAAAGCAGGGCAGAAAAGCAAATTCAAAAATAAGAGGCATCTCCCCCTCCAAAGGAGCATGAAAGCTCATCGCCAGCAATAGAGATTAAAAGCTGGATGAATGTGAGATGAAGGAGAGGGCTTCCAGTCCATCAAACTTCTCAGAGCTAAAAGGAGGAGAATTATGTACCCAAAGACAAAAGAAACTAAAATCTTGAAAAAAAGAGTGAAAGAAAAGATTTGATAACCAAGAATCTATTAATGCTACCAAGAGGAATACATAAAGCGAGAGCGGACAAGAGATGGAGTCATCACACACAAGAAATGGGTACGACAAATGCAAGCTTCACTAACTATTCCAGGTCAACTGGAAGAAGAGTATCAGTGATTGAGGATCAAATGAGTGATAGAAATAGAAGCTAGAAGAGAAATCAAAAGAAAAAGAAAAAAAGAAATAGACAAAGCCTGCGAAGTATAGGATTAGCAATAAAAGAGATAAAATCGTCTGATTAGGGGTGCCTGAAAGTGAGAGAAATGCGATTAAGTTAGAAGAAACCTCTTCAGATCAGGAGAACTTCAGCCAAAGAAGGCAGGCCAAGCATTCAAGAGTCTTGCAGGAAATACAGAGAAGCATACAAAGATGTTACTCCTTGAAAGGGCGCTCCCAAGACACATAATTGCCAGATTCACCAAGTTGAAATGAAGAAGGAAAAACTATTACTTGACAGCCAGAGAAAGGTCGGGTTACCTGCACCCACAAAGGAAGCCCATCAGACTAACAACAGATTTCTTGAAACTCTACAAAGCGAGATAGTGAGGGGCCAATATTCAACATTCTTAAAAAGAAAAGGAATTTTCAACCCAAGATTTCCATATCAGACAAACTAAGTTTCTACATAAGTGAAGGAGAATAAAATCCTTTACAGATAAGCAAATGCTTAGGAACTTTGTCACCATCCAGGCCTGCTTTACAAAGAGACCTAAAGGAAGCACTCAACATGGGAAAGGAACAACAAATTTAGCCATTGCAAAACATGCAAAATGCTAAGACTACTGAGGCTAGGAAGAAACTGCATCCAACTAATGGGAAAAATAACCAGTTAATATCATAATGGCAGGATCAAGTTTCACATAACAATATTGACCTTAAATGTAGAAAGGGAATAAATGCTCGAGGTGTTAAAGACACAGACTGTGGAAGCTGGATAAAGAGTCCAAAGACCATCGGTCTGCTATTCCAGGAGACACATCTCACATGCAGAGATACACATAGAGCTCAAAGTAAAAGGGATGGAGGAAGATCTACCAACAAATGGACACAAAAAGCAAGGTTGCAATCCCTAGTCTCACAGTTAAACAGACTTTAAACATCAAAAGAGATCCAAAGACAAGAAAGGCCATTACATAATGGTAAAGGGGATCAATTCAGTGGAAGGCTAACTGTATCCTAAATATATATGCACCCAATACAGGAGCACCCAGATTCATAAAAGCAGAGTCCTTAGAGACTTACAAAGAGACTTAGACTCCCCTTCCACAATAATAATGGGAGACTTCCAGCACCACTCTCAGCATTAGATTAAGACAGATCCAGCGAGACAAGAGAAAGAGAGTTAACAAAGGATATCCAGGGAATTAGACTCATCTCTGCAGCAAAGCAGACCTAATGAACATCTACAGAACTCTCCACCCCGTCAACCCAAGATGCATTTCTCAGCAGCACATCACTTGTTATTCCGATAAATTTTATAATTGAAAAGTAAGAAACCTCCTCAAGCAGATAGCCATTCAGAACAGAAATTATACATGAGAACTGTCTCCTCAGACCACAGTGCAATCAAACTAGAACTCAGGACTAAAACTCAATCAAAATCAGCTCAACTACATGGAGAAAGCGGGGAATAATATATCCTGAATGACTCACAGGGGTGCACAAAAAATGAAGGCAGAAATAAAGATGTTCTTACAGACAATAGGAACAAAAGATACAACGTACAGAATCTCTGGGACACATTTAAAGCAGTGTAGAGGGAATTTATAGCACTAAATGCCTACAAAGGAAAAGATCTAAAGGTGTGACACTCTAACATCACCAGGTAAAAAAGAACTAGAATAACAAGAGAACGATTAAAAGCTAGCAGAGAGTGAAATGTAAACTAAGATCAGAGCAAGAATAAGAAGGAGGAGATAGAGACACAGAAAAATCCTCAAAAATCCATGAATCAAAGCTGGTTTTTTTGAAAAGATCAACAAAATGGATAGATAGCCCTATTAAGACTAATAAAAGAAGAAAAGAAGAATCAAATAGGCCCTTAATAAAAAATGATAAGGGATATCGCAGCTGACCCCTAGAGCTACAAGCCTACCACCAAGAGAATATAAACACCTCTATATGCAAGAATAAAATGAAAATCTAGAAGAAATGAATGAATTTCTGGTTACTTACACTCTCCCAAGACTAAACCAGGAAGAAGCCAGATCCCTGAATAGACCAATAGCAGGCTCTAGAGTGAGGCAATAATTAATAGCCTACCAACCAAAAGTCCAGGAACAGATGGATTCACAGCTGAATTCTACCAAGAGGTACAAGGGAGGGAGCTGAGTACTATTCCCTCTGAAACTATTCCAATCAATAGAAAAGAGGGAATCCTCCTAACTCATTTTACCAAGGGCAATATCATCATGATAAAGCCTGACAGAGACACAGCAAGAAAGGAATTTTAGACCAATATCCTTATTCGGTGGGCATGATGCAAAATCCTCAATAAAATACTGGCAAAATAACCAAATCAGCAGCACATCAAAAAGCATCCACCACATGATCAAGTTGAAGCTTCATCCCGGGATGCCAAAGGTATTCAACAATACCAAATCAATAAACATAATCCAGCATAAAGCGGAACCAAAGACAAAAACCACATGATTATCTAATATAGATGCAGAGAAAAGGCATTTTGACAAAATTCAACTGGCACTTCCTGTTAAAAACTCTCAATAAATTAGGTATTGATAGGAGCGTATCTCAAAATCATAAGAGCTATTTACCGAAGCCAAACCCACACAGCCAATAATATCATGCTAAGAAAGAGGCAAAAACTAGAAAAAATTCCAGCTGAAAACTGTGGCACAAGACAGGGATGCCTCTCACCCCACTCCTATTCCAGCACAGTGGTGGGAAGTTCACCAGCTAGGGCAATCAGGTAAGAGAGAAAGAAATAAAAGGTGTTACAGTGGAAAAGAAGTCAAATTGTCCCTATTTGCAGATGACATGAGATTGCATATTTTAGAAATCCATTGTCTTAGCCAAAATCTCCATAGCTGATAAGCAACTTCAGCAAAGTCTCCAGGATACAAAATTAGTAATGTAAAAATCACAAGCATTCATACCACTTGGCAACCCAGACAAAGAGATCCAAACCGTGAATAGAACTTCCATTCACAATTTAGCTCAAGAGAATAAAATGCCTAGGAATCCAGCATTACTGCAAAGTCTGGGGACCTCTTCAAGGGAGGCACAGAGCCACTGCTCAGTGAAATAAAAGAGGACATAAACAAATGGAAGAACATACTATGCTCATGGAGAGGAAGAATCAATATTGTGAAAATGGCCATACTGCCCAAGGTATTTTAGAGATTCAATGCCATTCCCATCAAGCTACCAATGAGTTTCTTCACAGAATTGGAAAAAACTGCTTTAAAGTTCATATGGAACCAAAAAAGAGCCTGCATCTCCAAGACAATCCTAAGTCAAAAGAACAAAGCTGGAGGCATCACGCTACCTGACTTCAAACTATACTACAAGGCTACAGTAACCAAAACAGCATGGTACTGGTACCAAAACAGAGATAGAGACCAATGGAACAGAACAGAGGCCTCAGAAATAATACCACACATCTACAGCCATCTGATCTTTGATAAACTGTACAAAAAGAAGAAATGGGGAAACAATTCCCTATTTAATAAATGGTGCTGGGATAATTGGCTAGCCATAAGTAGAAAGCTGAAACAGGATCCTTTCCTTACTCCTTATACGAAAATTAATTCAAGATGGATTAGAGACTTAAATGTTAGGCCTAATACCATAAAGGGTTAGAAGAAAACCTAGGGAATATCATTCAAGACATAGGCATGGGCAAGGACTTCATGTCTAAAACACCAAAAGCAATGGCAACAAAAGCCAAAATTGACAAATGGGATCTAATTAAACTTAAGAGCTTCTGCACAGCAAAAGAAACTACCATCAGAGTGAACAGGCAACCTACAGAATGGGAGAAAATCTTTGCAATCTACTCATCTGACAAAGGGCTAATATCAAGAACCTACAAAGAACTCAAACAAATTTAGGAGAAAAAAACAAACAACCCCATCAAAAACTGGGCAAAGGATATGAACAGACATTGCTCAAAAGAGGACATTCATACAGCCAACAGTCACATGAGAAAATGCTCATCATCAGTCACCATCAGAGAAATGCAAATCAAAACCACAATGAGATACCATCTCACACCAGTTAGAATGGCAATCATTAAAAAGTCAGGAAACAACAGGTGCTGGAGAGGATGTGGAAAAATAGGAACACTTTCACACTGTTGGTGGGATTGTAAACTAGTTCAACCATTATGGAAAGCAGTATGGCGATTCCTCAAGGATCTAGAACTAGAAGTACCATATGACCCAGCCATCCCATTACTGGGTATATACCCAAAGGATTATAAATCCTGCTGCTATAAAGACACATGCACACGTATGTTTATTGAGGCACTATTCACAATAGCAAAGACTTGGGATCAACCCAAATGTCCATCAGTGACAGACTGGATTAAGAAAATGTGGCACATATACACCATGGAATACTATGCAGCCATAAAAAAGGATGAGTTTGTGTCCTTTGTAGGGACATGGATGCAGCTGGAAACCATCATTCTCAGCAAACTATCGCAAGAACAGAAAACCAAACACCGCTTGTTCTCACTCACAGGTGGGAACTGAACAATCATATCACTTGGACTCGGGAAGGGGAACATCACACACTGGGGCCTATCACAGGGTGGGGGGAGGAGGGAGGGATTGCATTGGAAGTTATACCTGTTGTAAATGATGAGTTGATGGGTGCTGACGAGTTGATGGGTGCAGCCCACCAACATGGCACAAGTATACATATGTAACAAACCTGCACGTTATGCACATGTACCCTAGAACTTAAAGTATAATATAATAAATAAATAAATAAGAAAAAATAAAGATTTTGGGGGGTTCTTTGTGTCCTTAGGATATATTCCACTATTGATGTACAATACAAATACTACATTTAAGCTATATCATCAACTTTATATACAATTAAGTCTATTTATTTATTTGAAACAGCTTGAATTTATCTTGCAGTTTTCACTTTTAGAATATATACCAGTGGTATGTAGAAATGGTTGTCCTTTAAAGCCACTTGAAAAAAATAATTCTCTCTACAGATAATCTACCAACTTGTTAGATAAATTTATTTGCTTTAGAGTTGTACGGTACTTATTTTAATTTTTATTTAATTTTATTTTTAAGAAATTATTTGTAAAAACTGATAATTAAAAATTATAAATATGGTGTAAAACATGTTTATATATATGTATATGCATTGTGGAATGACTAAGCTATTTTACGTAAACATTACCTCACATACGTATTTCTTTGTGGTGAGAACACTTAAATCTACTCACTTAGCAATTTTCAAATATATAGTATACTGTTATTAACTGTAGTCACCATGATATATAGTAGATCTCTTGAACTTATTTCTCCTGTGTAAACAAAATTTTGTTTCCTTTGACCAACATCTTCCCAATCTCTCCACCCTTCAGCCTCACTCTCTGTTTTTTGTTGTTGTTGTTTGTTTCAACTTCTATTTTAAGTTCAGGGGTACATGTGCAGGATGTGCATGTTTGTTACATAGGCAAACATGTGCCATGGTGGTTTGCTGCACAGATCATCCTATCACCTGGGTATTAAGCCCAGCATCCATTAGTTATTCCTCCTGATGCTTTCCCTCCCTGACACACTACCCCTGACAGGCCCCAGTGTGTGTTGTTTCTTCCGCCCAATGTGTCCATGTGTTCTCATCATTCAGCTCCCACTTATAAATGAGAAGATAAAGTGCTTGGTTTTCTGTTCCTGCTGAAAATAATGGTTTCCAGCTTGATCCATGTCCCTACAAAGGACGTGATCTCATTCCTTTTTATGGCTGCATAGTATTCTGTGGTGTATATATACCACATTTTCTTTATCCAGTACACTATTGATGGACACCAAGGCTGATTCTAGATCTTTGCTATTGTGAAGAGTGCTGCAATGAACATATGTGTGCATGTATCTTTATAATAGAATGATTTATATTCCTTTGGGTATATACCCAGTAATGGGATTGCTGGGTTGAATGGTATTTCTGCCCCTAGGTCTCTGAGGAGTTACCATACTGTCTTCTACATGGTTGAATTAACATACACTCCTACCAACAGTGTAAAAGTATTCCTTTTTCTCCACAACCTTGACAGCATCTGTTGTTTTTTGACGTTTTTTCCTTTTCTTAGCAATTGGGTATTATGTTTTGACTTTTTTTTTTTTTTTTTTTTTTTTTTTTTTTTTTTTTTTTTTTTTTTGAGACAGAGTCTTGCTCTGTTACCCAGGCTGGAGTGCAGTGGTGTGATCTTGACTCACTGCAAGCTCCACCTCCCATGTTCACACTATTCTCCTGCCTCAGTCTCCTGAATTTTTTGGCTTTTTAATAATTGCTATTCTGACTGGCATGAGATGGTATCTCATTGTGGTCTTTACTTGCATTTCTCTAATTATCAATAATGTTAAGCTTTTTTTCATGTTTGTTGGCCACATGTATGTATTCTTTTGAAAAGTGTCTGTTCATGTCCTTTGCCAACTTTTTAATGGGGTTGTTTTGCTTATAGATTTGTTTAAGTTCCTTGTAGACGCTAGACCTTTGTCAGATGGGTAGATTACAAAAATTTTCTGCCATTCTATAGTTTATCTGTTTGCTGTGATTGTACTGGTCTGTTCTCACGCTGCTAATAAAGACATATCCGAGACTGGGTCTACAAAGAAAAAGAAGTTTAATGGACTCACAATTCCACATGGCTGGTGAGACTTCACAATCATGGTGGAAGGTGAAGGAGGAGCAAAGGGACATCTTACATGGTGGCAGGCAAGAGAGAATGTGCAGGGGAACTGCCCTTTATAAAATTATCAGATCTTGTGAGACTTATTTACTATCATGAGAACAGCATGGGAAAAACCCACTCCCACGATTCAATTACCTCCCATTGGGCCCCTCCCACAACATGTGGAGATTCTGGGAACTAAAATTCAAAATGAGATTTTGGTGAGGACAGAGCCGAACCATATTATTCTGTCCATGGCCCCTCCCAAATCTCACGTCCTTACTTTTGAAACCAATCATGCCTTCCCAACCATCCCCTAAAGTCTTAACTCATTTCAGCATTAACTTAAAGTCCATAGTCCAAAGTCTTATCTGAGACAAGGCAAGTCCCTTCTGCCTGTGAGCCTGTAAAATCAAAAGCAAGTAAGTTACTTCCTAGATACAATGAGGGTATAGGCATTCGGTAAATACACCCATTCCAAATGGGAGAAATCAGTCAAAACAAAGGGGCTATAGGTCCCATGCAATTCCAAAATCCAATAGGACAGTCATAAAACCTTGAAGTTCCAAAATGATCTCCTTTGACTCCATGTCTCACATCCGGGTCATGCTGATGCAGGAGGTGGGCTCCCACATCCTTGGACAGCTCTGTCCCAGTGGCTTTGCAGGTTACAGCCCCAGTCCTGGCTGTTTTCATGGGCTGGCATTGAGTGTCTGTGGCTTTTCCAGGTGCATGGTGCAAGTTGTTGATTGATCTACCATTCTGGGTTCTGGAGGACTGTGGCCCTCTTCTCACAGCTCCACTAGGCAGTGCCCCAGTAGGGACTCTGTGTGGGACCTCCAACCCCACATTTCCTTTCCTCACTGCCCTAGCAAATGTTCTCCATGAGGGTTCTGCCCCTGCAGCAAACTTCTATATGCATATCCAGGCTTTCCATACATCTTCTGAAATGTAGGTGGAGGTTCCCAAACCTCAATTATTGACTTCTGTGTACCTGAAGGCTCAACACCATGTGGAAGCTGCCAAGGCTTGAGGCTTGCACCCACCAAAGCCACTGCCTGAGCTGTACTTTGGCCCCTTTTAGCCATCCCTATGCATGAGCATGGACTTTTCTCCATTTGTTTGTGTCCTCTCTAATTTCTTTGGGCAGTGGTCTCAAAGTTCTCCTTGAAGAGGTCCTTCACTTCCCTTGTTACCTCTATTCCTAGGTATTTTATTCTCTTTATAATAATTTTGAATGGGAGTTCATTCATGATTTGGCTCTCTGCTTGCCTGTTGTTGATGTATAGGAATGCTAGCAATTTTTGCACCTTGATTTTATATCCGGAGACTTTGCTGAAGTTGCTTATCAGTTTAAGAAGCATTTGGGCTGAGATGATGGAATTTTCTAGTTATAGGATCAAGTCATCTGCAAATAAAGATAATTTGACTTCCTCCCTTTCTATTTGAATACTCTTTATTTCTTTCTGTTGCCTGGTTTTCCTGGCCAGAACTTGCAATACTGTGTTGAATAGGAGTGGTGAAAGAGGTCATCGTTGTCTTGTGCTGGTTTTCAAGGGGAATGCTTCCAGCTTTTGCCTATTCAGTATGATATTGGCTGTGAGTTTTTCATAGTACTTTGAGGCATGTTCCTTCAATACCTAGTTTATTGAGAGTTTTATTTATTTGAGACAGAGTCTCCCTTTGTTGCCCAGACTGGAGTGCAGTGGCATGATCTAGGCTCACTGCAACCTCTGCTTCCTGGGTTGAAGAGATTCTCCTGCCTCAGCCTCCTGAGTAGCTGACACTACAGGTGCCTGCCACCATGCCTGGCTAATTTTTGTATTGTTAGTAGACACGGGGTTTCACCATATTGGCCAGTCTGGTCTCAAACTCCTAACCTTGTGATCTGCCTGCCTACGCCTCCCAAAGTGCTGGGGTTACAGGTGTGAGCCACCATGTCCAGCTGTTTATTGGGAGTTTTTAACATAAAGGGATGTTGAATTTTATCAAAAGCCTTTTCTGCATCTACTGAGATAATCATGTGTTTTCGTCTTTAGTTCTGTTTATGTGATGAATCACATTTATTGATTTGCATATGTTGAACCAACCTTGCATCCTGGGAATGAGGTCAACTAGATCAAGGTGAGTAAGGCTTTTTATGTGATGCTGGATTCAGTTTGCAAGTATTTTGTTGAGGAGTTTGGCATTGAAGTTCATCAAGATGACTGGCCTGAAGTTTTCTTTTTTTGTTGTGTCTCTGCCAGGTTTTGGTATCAGAATATGCTGGCCTCATAGAGTGAGTTAGTGGGGAGTCTCTCCCTTTCAACTTTTTTGGAATAGTTTCATTAGAAATGGTACCAGCTCTTCTTTGTACCTCTGGTAGAATTCAGCTGTGAATGTCTGCTACTGGGCTTATTTTGGTTGGTAGACCATATATTACTATTTCAGAACTTGTAATTGTTGTGTTCAGGGATTCAATTTCTTCCTGCTTCAGTCCTGGGCTGTGTATGTGTCCAGGAATTTATCCACATCTTTTAGATTTTCTAGTTTATGTGCTCTGTTAAAAAAATGACAGAGCTTGCCATTCTCTATCTTTTAATTTGGGCATTTAGCCCATTTACATTTAAGATTAGTATTGTTGTGTGAATTTGATGCTGCCATCATAATGCTAGCTGGTTATTTTGTAGCATACTGTTTATAGTATTCTCTGATGATTATATTTCTGTGTGGTCAGTGGTTACATGTTCTTTATAATTTCTGATTGCATTTAATGCATTCTTCTCTCTTTTTTTTATTAGTCTAGCTAGCAATCTATCTACTTTATTAATTTTTTAAAAAAACTAGCTCCTGGATTCATTGATTCTTTGAAGGGTTTTTAATGGCTCTATCTCTCTCAGTTCTGCTCTGATCTTGGTTATTTTCTGTCTTCTGCTAGCTTTGGGGTTTGTTTGCCCTTGGTTCTCTAGTTCTTTTAGTTGTGATGTTAGCTTGTTAACTTGAGATCTTTCCAGCTTTTTGATGTGGGTATTTACTGCTATGGATTTCCCTGTTAACACTGCTTTAGTTGTGACTGAGATTCTGGTATGTTTTCTCTTTGTTCTCTTTAGTTTCAAAGAACTTCTTGATTTCTGCCTTAATTTTATTGTTTACCCAAGAGTCATTCAGGGACAGGTTGTTCAATTTCCCTGTAATTGTGTGGTTTTGAGTGAATTTCTCAATCTTGAGTTCTAGTTTGATTGCATTGTGGTCTGAGACACTGTTGTTATGATTTCACTTCCTTTGCCCTTGATGAGGAATGTTTTACTTCCGATTATGTGATCAGTTTTAGAGTAAGTGCCATGTGGTGGGGAGAAGAAGAGTTCCGTAAATATCTATCAGTTTCACTTGATTGGTTCAGGTCCTAAATATCTTTGTTAATTTTCTGTCTTGATGAAATGTGTAATATTATCAGTGGGGCATTAAAGTCTCCCAGTATTATTGTGTGGAAGTCTAAGTTTCTTTGTAGGTCTCTAAGCACTTGCTTTATGAATCTGGGTGCTGCTGTATTGAGTGTATTTATATTTAGGATGGTTACCTCTTCTTGTTGAATTGAATCCTTTACCATTATGTAATGCCCTTCTCTGTCTTTTTTGATCTTTGCTGGTTTAAAGTCTGTCAGAAACTAGAATTGCAACCCATTATTTTTTGTTTTTCCATTTGCTTGGTAATCTTTCCTCCATCTTTTTCTTTTGAGCCAATGTGTGCAGATGAGATGGGTCTCTTGAATACAGCATACTGATGGGTCTAGGCTCTTTATTCAGCTTGCCATTCTCTGTCTTTTAATTTGGGCATTTAGCGAATTTACATTTAAGGTTAGTATTGTTATGTGTGAATTTGATGCTGCTGTTGTAATGCTAACTGGTTATTTTGTAGTCATGTTTATGTGGTTGCTTCATAGTATCACTGGTATATGTACTTCATTGTGTTTTTGTAGTGTCTGGTAACTGCTTTTTCTTTCCATATTTAGTGCTTCCTTCAGGAGCTCTTGCAAGGCAGGCCTGGTGGTGAAGAATTCCTCAGCATTTGCTTGTCCTTCGCTTATGAAGCTTATTTTGGCTGGATCTGAATTTCTGGGTTGGAAATTCTTTTCTTTAAGAATGTTGGATATTGGCCCCCAATGTTTTTCTGGCTTGTAGGGTTTCCACTGAGAAGTCCACTCTTAGTCCGAGGGCTTTCCTTTGCAGGTAATCTGGCCTTTCTCTCTGGCTGTCTTTAACATTTTTTCTTTCATCTGGACCTTGGATGTGATTATGATGATTATGTGTCTTGGAGTTGATCTTCTTATGAAGTATCTTACTAGGGTTCTCTGCAGTTCCTGAATTTGAACATTGGCCTGTCTTGCTAGGTTGGGGAAGTTCTCCTGGATGATAATCTTAAGTATTTTTTCCAACTTGATTCCATTCTCCCTGTCTCTTTCAGGTACCCCAATCAGTCCTGGATTCAGTCTCTGTACATAATCCCATATTTCTTGGAGGTTTTGTTCATTAATTTTTTTTTTTAATTGAGACAGAGTCTTTCCCTGTGGCCCAGGCTGGAGTGCAATGGTGTGATCTTGGCTCACTGCAACCTCCATCTCTTGGGTTCAAGCAATTTTCCTGCCCCAACCTCCCAAGTAACTGGGATTACAAGCATATGCCACAGCACCCAGCTAATTTTTTGTATCCTTAGTAGAGATGGGGTTTCACCACATTGTCCAGGCTGGTCTCAAACTCCTGACCTTGTGATCTGCGTGCCTCAGCCTCCCAAAAGTGCTGGGATTATAGGTGTGAGCCACCATGCCCGGCCTTTTGTTCTTTTTTCTCTATTCTTCTCTGTCTGTCTTATTTAGAATGGTGGTTTTCAAGCTCTGAAATTCTTTTCTCTACTTGTTCTATTATGCTATTGATACTTGTGATTGCATTATGAAACTCTCATGTTGTGTTTTTCAGCTCCCTCAGATCAGTTGTTCCTCTCTAAACTGGCTATTCTGGCTGTCAGCTCCTATATTGTTTTATCATGATTCTTAACTTCTTTGCATCGGGATACGACATGCTCCTTTAGCTCAGTGAAGTTTGTTTTTACCCACCTTCTGAAGCCTACTTATTTCAGTTTGGCCATCTGAGCCTCAGCCCAGTTCTGTGCCCTTGCTGGAGAGGTATTGTGGTAATTTGGAGGAAAAGAGTCATTCTGGCTTTTTTAGTGTTCAGTATTTTTGCATTGAATGTTTCTCATCTTTATGGACTTACCTGCTTTCGATCTTTGATGTTGCAGACCTTTGAATGAGGTTTTTATGGGGTCTTTTTTAATCATGCTGTTGTTGTTGTTGATGTTGCTTTCTTTTTGTTTGTTTTCCCTTTAACCATCAGACCACTCTTCCTTAAGGCTGCAGTAGTTTGCTGGGGGTTTATTCCAGAAACAAGTTGCCTCACTTTTTCCTGTACCTGGAGGTATCAGCAATGAAGCCTGAGAAAAAGCAAAGATGGCAGCCAGCTCCTTCCTCTGGAAGTTCCATCCCTGGGGGAACTGACCTGTTGCTGGCCTGAATGTGCCTGTAGGAGGTGGCTCCAGAATTTCTGTTGCATTCTTTAGTATATCAATTGCATTTTTGAACTCCAGAATTTCTGCTTGTTTAAAGGTCTCATCCATTTAGGAGGAAAGGGATCAGGTACCCACTTAAAGAAACAATCTGGCTGCTTTTTGGTAGAGCAGGTGTACTGTGTTGAGGGGGAACCTTTCTCATTAGGACTATGAATTCTCCAAAGTCGGCAGATTGGAACAGCTAATTCAACCAAACTAAAGAGATGGTGGCCGCCCCTCCCCCCAGGAATTAGGTCTCATCTCAGGCAGACCCTAGCCTGTTGTTGTTAGCTGGCTGGAATTCCAAGCCAGTGGGTCTTAACTTGTGAGTTGACATGGAAGTGGGGCCTGCAGAACAACGCTTGCCTCCCTGGATTCAGCTCACTTCCTAGGGATACGTACAAATAGATCTCTTGTCTTGCCAGGGATCCTGGGGCAGGAATTTGTAACAATCCTGGGTCTCTGTGTGTGCCAGGGCAGTGCTCTACCACGACTCCACACAGCTCTGTGTATCAGACCCAAGGCCCTGGTGGCATGCACTCATGAGGGCATCTGATCCACAGGTTGCAAAGATCTGTGGTATAAGCTGGTTTTCTGGGTGGGGTCCCACAATCACTCACCACTTCTCTTGGCTGGGGATGGGAGTTCCTTTGACTCCATGCTGCTTCTGGCTGGGCAATTGCCCCATCCTGCTTTTCTTCATTTTCTGTGGGTCGAGTTGTTTGCCTAGTCAGTCCCAGTGTGAGAACTTGGATATTTCAGTTGAAGATGCTTAATTCACTCGCCCCTTTCATTCCCCTTTGTGAGTGCCACGGACCGCAGCTGCTTCTAATTGGCCATCTTAGCCCCTTCAGATTTGCCCTTTTGAGGCTATTTCGTAGATCCTGTAAGCATGCTTCATTGATTTTTAGCCTTTTTTCCTTTGTCTCCTCTGACTTTGTGTTTTCAAATAGCCTGTCTTCAAACTCACTAATTCTTGTTTTTTTGTTTTTTTTGCTTGATCAATTCTGCGTTAAGAGACTCTTAACACTTCGTGCACTCTTCCATATGTCAATTGAAGTTTTGAGCTCCAGAATTACTGTTGCATTCTTTAGTATGTCAATTGCATTTTTGAACTCCAGAATTTCTGCTTGATATTTAAATATTATTTCAGTCTCTGTATTACAGTTATCTGCTATAATCCTGAATTCTTTCTCTGTGTTGTCTTGAATTTCATTAAGGGCCCTCAGCACAGGTATTTTGAATTCTCTGTCTGAAAGGTCACGTATTTTTGCTTCTCCAGGATTGCTCCCTGGTCCATTTTTAGTTCATTGGGTAAGGTCATGTTTTCCTGGATGGTTTTGAGGTTTACAGCAGTTCATCAGTGTCTGGTCATTGAGGAGTTAGGTATTTATTGTAGTCTTTGCCATCTGGGCTGTTTCTACCCATCCATTTTGAGAAGGCTTTCCAAGTATTTGATGGGACTTGGGTATTGTAATCTATGTCTTTGGTCACTATAGCCATATCTGTATTCGGGAGCATGTCAAGCCCAATAATGCTGTGGCTCTTGCAGACTCACAGAGGTACCACCTTGGTAGTCTTGGTTAAGTTCTGGGAGAATCCCCTGAATTGTTAGACAGAGACTCCCTTAGTTCTCTTCCCTTAGTTTCTCCCAAACAAATGGAGTCTCTCTCTTTGTGCTGAGCTGCCCTGAGCTGGAGTAGGGGTGATGCAAGCTCCGTTGTGGCCATCACCACTGGGACTGTGCTGTGTCACATTCAGTGCCAGCACATCACTGGGTCTCACCTAAGGCTCATAGTAACCACTGTCTGGCTACCACCTATATTCATGCAAGACCCAAGAATTCTACAATCAGCAGATGGCAAATTCAGGCATGCCCATGCCTCTTTCCTTCCCTTTAGGACAGTAAGTTCCTCTTGGCCCTAAGCAAGTCTAGAGATACCATCTGGGAACCAGAACCTGGAGTTGGAAACCTCAGGAATCTATGGGTGCTCTGTTCCACTGTGGCTTAGCTGGGACTCAAGCTAAAAGGAAAATTCCTTCCTACTTTTTCTTCCTCTTCCCTCAAGCAGAGGAGTCTCTCTCCATGGCCCACCACCACCTGAGCCAGTGATAAGTACTTATTGGCTATTGCTGATGTTCACTCAAGGCCCAAGGGTTCTTTAGTCAGCCTATGGTGAATGCTGCAAGGTTTGGGTCTCTACCTTCAGGGAAGTGGGATCCTCTGTGACTCAAGGCAGGTCCTGAAATGCCATTTAGGAATCAATGCCTGGGATGAGGACTCCAAGAGTATGCCTGGTGCTCTACCCCACTGTGGCCAAACTGGTACCCAAGTTGCAAGACAAAGTGCCCTTACTCTTTCTTCTCCTTTCCTCGAGTAAAAGGAGTTTCTCTTCATAGCCACCATAGCTGGGAATGTACTAGGTCACACGTTAAGCCAACATGGCACTAGGTCTCACCCAGAGCCTGCAGCGAGTACTGCCTGCCTATTGCCAGAGCCCAAGGGCTTTATAGTTAGTAGATGATAAATTTTGCCAGGACTGGGTCCTTCACTTCAAGGCAGCAGGTTCCCTTCTGGCCCTGGGTGTGTCTAGAAATGTCTGGGAGCTAGGACCTGGAATGAGGGCCTCATGACGCTGCCTCCTGCCCTGTTCTACTATGGCTGAGATGGTATCAAAGTTACATCACAAAGTTCTCTTTACTTTCCCCTCTCCTCTCTTCAAGGAAGAAGTGTTTCTGTGAGCTGTACTGCCTGGCATTGGGGGATGGGTGATATAAGTACTTTCTTGGCTGCTGCAGCTGGCGTTTCACTAGGTCACATGCACTTCATCTCCACTAATCTGAGCCCAACACTGCAGCAGGACTTGCCCAGGATTTGCAGTCCTTGTGGTCTAGACTGTCTTGCAAGTTTAGTTTGGACCTTAGAGCACTTTAGCCAATGGTGATGGAACTTGCTGGAACTCAGGTTCTGACTGTTGGGATGAATAACTCCTTTCTGGCTAGGGCTGGTCTAAAGGCTACCTCTGTGGGAACTGGCTTAGTTCTATCTAGTGTTGCTTTCTAGTGACAGAGCAGCACTGAGTTCCAATGCAAAATTCCACAGTCACTGTGCTTTCCCTCCTCCAAGTGCACAGATTCTCTGTGCCATGCGACTCTTGTTGGGAGATGGGGGAAAGGTGGTGTCAGGAATTGAAGACTGTCTTTTCTACTTCAGTGTTTCTTTCCTTCATACAGTGTTAATAGCAGGTAATGTAATCACTCGCCTGATTTTTGGTTCTTGTGAAGGTTCTTTTTTGTGTGGAGAGTGATTCAGTTTGGTGTTCCTGCAGGGGAATGGTTGCTGGAGACTTCTATTTGACTGTCTTGCTCCATCTCCCCTTTTCTTCTCTAATTACTCTTGCTGGTATTTCCAGTACTATATGGATTAGCAGTTGTGAGAGTGGGCACCTGCTTTGTACTGGATCTTCGTGGAAAGGCATTTAGCTTTTCACCACTGGTTATAATGTTAACTGTGTGTTTTTCATAAATGGCATTTATCATATTGAGGGACTTTCCTTCTGTAACTAAACCATTGAAAATGTTTATCAAGAAAAGATGTACTTTGTTGAGTGCTTTTCCTATATTAATTAAGAAGATCATTTGTTTTTCTCTCTTATTTTGTCAATATGATGTGTCACATTGACTGATGTGCATATGATGAACCAGCCCTGCATGCCAGGGATAAATCCCACTTGATCATGTTGTACAATATTTTTAAGGTGTTGTTGAGTTGAGTTTGTGAATATTTATTGAAGATTTTTGCATGAATATTCATCACATTCATCATAGATATTTTATAGTTTTCTTTTTAGAAATTTTTGACATAACTGTATTGTGGGAGAGAATATGCAAATTGACTCTAAGTTTTTTTATTGATACATATTAAATATACATAATTTGGGGTACATATAATAATTTGATGCATTCATATAATCAAATCAGGGTAATTGTGATATCTAACACCTTAAATATCTCTTCTTTACATCAGGAATGTTAGAATTATTCCTTTATTTTGAAATGTACAATCAATTAATGTTAACTATAGTTTCCCTGCTGATCTATCAAACACCAGGTCTTATTTCTTCTACCTAAGTATATATTTGTGTACATTAATCAATCTGTCTTCATCCTCCCCCAACCTTCATAATTTTCTGTTCTTGTAATGTCTTTGCCTGGTTTAAATTTCAAAGTAATGCTGGCTTCATAGAATGTACATGTAACTATTACCTTGAGCTCTTTTTTTTTTTTTTTTTTTTGGAAGTTTAGGAAGTAAGATATTAATTATTTGAATGTTTAGTAGAATTCAGCCATGAAGCCATCTGGGACTAGGCTTTTCTTTGTTGGGAGTTTTTTTTTGTTTTAATTATTTTTCCAATCTCTTTATTTTTGATTGGTCTGTTAAGACTTCATATTTCTTTCTTGTTCAATCTTTTTTTATTATTATACTTTAAGTTCTAGGGTACATGTGTAAACATGCAGGTTTGTTACATATGTATACATGTGCCATGTGGGTGTGCTGCACCCATTAACTCGTCATTTACATTAGGTATATCTCCTAATGCAATCCCTCCCCCTCCCGCCTCCCCACAACAGGACCTGGTGTGTGATGTTCCCCTTCCTGTGTTCAAGTGATCTCATTGCTCATTCCCCACCTATGAGTGACAACATGCGGTATTTGGTTTCCTGTTCCTGCGATAGTTTGCTGAGAATGATGGCTTCCACCTGCATCCATGTCCCTACAAAGGACACGAACTCGTCCTTTTTTATAGCTGCATAGTATTCCATGGTGTATATGTGCCACATTTTCCTAATCCAGTCTGTCACTGATGGATATTTGGGTTGATTCCAAGTCTTTGCTATTGTGAATAGTGTCACAATAAACATATGTGTGTGCATGTCGTTATAGCAGCATGACTTGTAATCCTTTGGGTATATACCCAGTAATGGGATGGCTGGGTCAAATGGTATTTCTAGTTCTAGATCCTTGAGGAATCGCCACACTGTATTCCACAATGGTTGAACTAGTTTACAGTCCCACCAATAGTGTAAAAGTGTTCCTATTTCTCCACATCCTCTCCAGCACCTGCTGTGTCATGACATTTTAATGATTGCCATCCTAACTGGTGTGAGATGGTATCTCATTGTGGTTTTGATTTGCATTTCTCGGATGGCCAGTCATGAGCATTTTCTCATGTGTCTGTTGGCTGTATGAATGTCTTCTTTTGAGAAGTGTCTGTTCATATGCTTTGCCTGCTTTTTGATGGGGTTGTTTGTTTTTTTCTTGTAAATTTGTTTGCATTCTTTGTAGGTTCTTGATATTAGCCCTTTGTCAGATGAGTAGATTGCAACAATTTTCTCCCATTCTGTAGGTTGCCTGTTCACTCTGATGGTAGTTTCTTTTGCTGTACAGAAGCTCTTTAGTTTAATTAGATCCCATTTGTCGATTTTGGCTTTTGTTGCCATTGCTTTTGGTGTTTTAGACATGAAGTCCTTGCCAATGCTTATGTCCTGAATGGTATTCCCTAGGTTTTCTTCTAACCCTTTATGGAATTAGGTCTAACATTTAAGTCTCTAATCCATCTTGAATTAATTTTCATATAAGGAGTAAGGAAAGGATCCAGTTTCAGCTTTCTACTTATGGCTAGCCAATTTTCCCAGCACCATTTATTAAATAGGGAATTGTTTCCCCATTTCTTGTTTTTGTAAGGTTTGTCAAAGATCAGATGGCTGTAGATGTGTGGTATTATTTCTGAGGGCTCTGTTCTGTTCCATTGGTCTATATCTCTGTTTTGGTACCAGTCCCATGCTGTTTTGGTTACTGTAGCCTTGTAGTATAGTTTGAAGTCAGGTAGTGTGATGCCTCCAGCTTTGTTCTTTTGGCTTAGGATTGTCTTGGCTATGCAGGCTCTTTTTTTTTCATTCCATATGAACTTCAAAGCATTTTTTTCCAATTCTGTGAAGAAAGTCATTGGTAGCTTGATGGCGATTGCATTGAATCTCTAAATTACCTTGAGCAATATGGCCATTTTCACAATATTGATTCTTCCTATCCATGAGCATGATATGTTTTTCCATTTGTTTGTGTCTTTTTTTTTTTTTTTTTTTTTTGAGACAGAGAACAATATTCTGTCACTGTATGATTCTTGCTCCGGAAGCTTTGTCTCAGAGGTGTACCCAACCATGTGAGGTGTGAGGTGTCAGTCTGCACCTAGTTGGGGATGTCTCCCAGTTAGGCTACTCAGGGGTCAGGGACCCACTTGAGCAGGCAGTCTGTCCATTCTCAGAGCTCAACCTCCATGCTGAGAGATCCACTGCTCTCTTCAAAGCTATCAGACAGGGGCATTGACATCTGCCGAGGTTTCTGCTGCTTTTTGTTTAGCTATGCCCTGTCCCCAGAGGAGGAGTCTACAGAGGCCGGCTGGCCTCCTTGAGCTGTGTTGGGCTCCACCCAATTCGAGCTTCCAGGTGGCTTTGTTTATCTACTTAAGCCTCAGCAATGGTGCTTACCTCTCCCCCAGCCTTGCTGCCACCTTGCAGTTAGATCTCAGACTGCTGTGCTAGCAATGAGGGAGGCCCCGTGGGCGTGGGACCCTCTGGGCCAGCTATGGGATATAATCTCCTGGTGTGCTGTTTGCTAAGACCCTTGGTAAAGTGCAGTATTAGAGTGGGAGTTACCCGATTTTCCAAGTGTTGTGTATCTCAAATTCCTTTGGATAGGAAAAGGAATTCCCTTCCCCCTTGCACTTCCCAGGTAAGGTGATGCCTCGCCCTGCTTCAGCTCTCACTGGTCGGGCTGCACCTGTGGACGAGCCCCAACTGTCTGACACACCCCAGTGAGATGAACCTGGTACCTCAGTTGAAAATGCAGGAATTGCCTGTCTTCTGTGTCACTCACGCTAGGAGGCTGGAGCTGTTCCTATTCGGCCATCTCGGTTCAATCTTGATAGGTTTTTTTGTGTGTGAATTTTACCATTTCCTCTAGCTTATTCAATTTGTTGACATATAATTGTTCATAATAGTTCCTTATGGTCCTTTTTATTTCTGAGGCATCTGTTGTAATGTTTCTACTTTCATTTTTTATTTTCTTGATTTGTCTTCTCTTTTATTCTTAGTCTAGCTAAGGCTTTGTGTTTTCTTTTTTTCAAAACACCCCAGTTTTATTGATAATTTCTATGGTTTTTACATTTTCTTTGTTTTATTTCTGTTCTAGTCTTTTTTATTTGCTTCATTCTACTAACTTTGGGGTTTTTTTGTTTTTTTGTTTTTTTTATTCACTGAAGCATTACATCAGGTTGATTTTGGGGATGGTTCTTCTTTTTTAATGCGAGCTTTTATTGCTATAAAGTTCCCTCTTAGAACTGCTTTTCTGTATCCCATAGGCTTTGGTAAGTTGTATTTCTGTTGCCATTTGTGCCAAGACATTTTAAAATCCCCTTTCTGATTTCTTCTATAATGCATTGGTTGTCCAGGAGTATATTGTTTAATTTTTCCATATTTGCAAATTTTTCAAGATTCTTCCTGCTATTAATTTATGGTTTCATGTTATTGTGATTGGAAATTATATTAGATATAATTTCAATCTTCTCAAATTTGGTAATACTTGTTTTGCAGCGATCATATGGTCTATCCTAAAAAATGTTGCATTAGACACTAGAACAGAATGTGTCTCATGTTGCTTTTGGATGAAAAGTTCTATAGATGTCTGTTAGGTCCTTTTGTTCTAACATGCAATTTGGAAAAAACTCTGAGAAAAAAGTTGAAAAACAAGTCTTCTGAAAAAAGGTCTGAAAATAATTGCTGTTTGGCTTTTATTAAATTTATAAGTAACTGTAGGGGGAAATAACATCCATACCATGTGGAGTTCTCTTTAAGAACATGTAACACTCCTGGCTCTTAAGAACATGGTGTCTTTTCATTTGTTCTATGTGATTTTCAGAGAATTTCATAATTTTTCTCACATAGGTTTTGGACGTTTCTTCTAACCTGCTTTAAAAGTATTCTTTGGAGTTTTGCTGTTTTGATAAGGCAGAAAATATTTCTTATTGGTTTCCTCATAAGTAGAAAATCTGAGTTTTTGCTCAATCGTATACTGGCTATCATACCCTAGACTACCCACAAAACTGTGATCAAATTTTCTCTTTTAGAATAAAGAGAGTAGACCTTGTCTGAGATCTTACACTGTGGGATGAGAGGAATTACACAATGCAAGTTAGTGAGATAATATTCTTCAATTCATCATTGTTAGTTCATGTATTTTATAAACAAATTTTGTTTAACATTTTCCTCTCCTAAAGCACACAGTCTTTTTTTGAGTTCCCATCTCATATTACATTGCAAAAACAAATTATCAATAGTACAGAATGTTCTGAAAAGTTGCTATAAAATAATATTAGATACAATAGGAAAATTGAGTGCATGTATTCTTAATTACATACAATCAAATGTATATACAACATAAACCCAGCTTAATTTTGTTTGGAGAAATTGGAGGAAACGAAATTGTATAAAAATTAACCACCGATTACAAGGCTTATAAATGAGTTTTCCTCTGAAATAAAACCACTTTCTGGAACAGATTTTAAAATTAGCAATATAAGTGGAATTATCATAGGCAAATAGTTGTTGTTTAACCTAAATCATTGACATTAACCATTAATATTTTCATTTTTATCAAATACACACTTTACTCCTCAAGCTAAGTTTTGTCAAAGTGTTAGATAAGCTTTAAAACAGAAAATAGCAGTTACTTTTTGTTATTTCCTTTTTCAATTGAAAATTTTACAAGTAGCTTTTTTAGTTAAAAAGAGAAGAGTTGCAGAAAAGATTTTGTTTTCCTTTCCACACTGTCAGATATGTGTGACGTCATAGGGCAGCATAGTCATGGTTATAAACATGGACTGTAGCGTCAAAGTGCTAGGGTTCAAATCCTGACTCTGCTGTCCTCTAGTTCTGTGACTTAAATAAGTCATTTGCCAAATAGATCATACCTCTGACCTTATAGAGTTGATGTGAAGATTAAATGAGATAGTATTTTAAATGATTAGAGTGATGTTTGGCAAATAGTAAGCTATATAATTCTCTGATAAATTAAAAAGAAAAACTATGGACTCTACAGCATCTTGTCAGCATCTTGATTCAGATGAAGCTAAGTTAAAATAAATACGAAAGTTGCACAGTAGAGATAGTGGCTTCACGGTTCGGTCCTTGGACCTGGCAGCCGCCACTGGTGCTGAGCTGCTAGGAACCCTGTGTCGGTGAGCTCCTTGGAGCTTGAACCCATTGTCACTTCTGCGACTCACTGGCAAAAAAAATAAATAAATAAAAAATAAAAAATAAGTTTGAAGCAGATCACCCAGGAAAGCTCTTCTTTAGTGGTCTTAATACGGAAACAAATGAGAAAGCTCTTGAAGCAGTATTTGGCAAATATGGACGAATAGTGGAAGTACTCTTGATGAAAGACCCGGAAACCAACAAATCAGGAGGATTTGCTTTTGTCACCTTTGAAGCCCAGCAGATGCTAAGGATGCAGCCAGAGACATGAATGGAAAGTCATTAGATGGAAAAGCCATCAAGGTGGAACAAGTCACCAAACCATCATTTGAAAGTGGTAGACGTGGACCGCCTCCACCTCCAAGAAGTAGAGGCCCTCCAAGAGGTCTTAGAGGTGGAAGACGAGGAAGTGGAGGAACCAGGGGACCTCCCTCACGGGCAGGACACATGGATGACAATGAATATTAGATGAATTTTAACATGAGTTCTTCTAGGGGACCACTCCCAGTAAAAACAGGACCACCACCAAAAAATGGGGGTCCTCCTCCCAAGAGATCTGCACTTTTAAGACCAGTTAGCAGTAACAGTGGAAAGGGAGGAAGAGCTCCTGTATCACGTGGAAGAGACAGTTAGGGAGGTCCACTTGGAAGGGAACCATTGCCCTCTAGTAGAGATGTTTATTTGTCCCCAAGAGATGATGGGTATTCTACTAAAGACAGCTATTCAAGCAGAGATTACCCAAGTTCTCGTGATACTAGAGATTATGCACCACCACCACGAGATTATACTTACCGTGATTAGGGTCATTCCAGTTCACGTGATGACTATCTATCAAGAGGCTATAGCCATAGAGATGGATATGGTCGTGATCGTGACTATTCAGATCATCCAAGTGGAGTTTCCTACAGAGATGCATATGAGAGTTATAGTAACTCATGTAGTGCTCTACCTACACGAGGGCCCCCGCCATCTTACGGTGGAAGCAGTCCCTATGATGATTACAGCAGCTCACGGGATGGATATGGTGGAAGTTGAGACAGTCACTCAAGCAGCCGAAGTGATCTCTACTCAACTGGTCGTGTTCGGGTTGGCAGACAAGAAAGCGGGCTTCACTCTTCTATGGAAAGGGGATACCCTCCTCCACGTGATTCCTACAGCAGTTCAAGCCGCGGAGCACCAAGAGATGGTGGCCGTGGAGGAGGCTGATCTGATAGAGGGGGAGGCAGAAGCAGACACTAGAAACAGACAAAACGTTGGACCAAAATCCCAGTTCAAAGAAACAAAAACTGGAAACTATTCTGTCATAACTACGCAAGGACTACTAAAAGGAAAAATTGTGTTACATTTTTTTAAATTCC